>NC_053489.1:279599115-279899115 GCF_905171775.1 Rana temporaria
GGGGGGGGGGGGTGGTAATTATTTTCTATACTCACTGTATTAAAAACATGGATCTCTGGCTTGCCCGTAAACACAGAGACATCCCATGGCCACCACTCAGTCTCTCACGCCCTCAAGATCAAGAAAAGGGGACTCCCCCTAAAGTTGTCAGCTGTTGTTTAAAGTGGAGTTCCACCCATGTTTTCTTCTTTTAATGTCTGTTTTAAGCATTTCAAGTGCTCTTACCAATGGCTATTTAAAAAAAAATATTGCTATGGGGACACTTGTGCAGACTCTCCCCAATCCAGGCTATGTGTATCACACACGCATAGCCTGGCTTGGCTCCCTCCATTCAGGATTTTCATTGACAGCTGCGGGAGCCAATGGCTCCCGCTGCTGCCTCTGTATCCAGCGAGGCGAGAACAGTGCTACTACTCTCCGGCACAATGCTGGATCGAGATTGGGATCAGAAGGTTTTTTACATTCTAAGGCCTGGTTCAAACCTATGCATTTTTTAATGCGTTGTCAGTTTTGCAGAAACACACTACAGTCCATTTAACATGGTTTCCTATGGATGTAGTTCACATCTATGCATTTTATGGAAAGGGTCAGGGACTTTTTTCTGTTTTTTGGTTTGATAGACTTCAATGGATCAAAAAAGTGAATTGAAAAACGCAAAATGCACCTGCAACATAAATAGTTGCCAACATTGTAAAAAAAAATTATAGGGACACTTTTTTGTCTGTGAGCGGAGTCTTATTATAATTGGGGGGGGGGGGGGGAATTCTATTGCAAATTTGAACTGTTGCGATTTCTCAAATTTGCAAGTCATTAAAATAACATTGTTTCCATTAGTGCAGTTCACATCAGTGCGGTGCGTTTCTAAGCTGCAGGAAAAAGGGTCCTATGTGAGTTTCATCCATGTGCGATGCAAATTCAGCTCTATAGACTGGCATTCCCTGCAATCGCGGTAAAATCACGCTATTTTGAATTTGCAGCAGTGTGAACCTAGCCTAAAGCTAAATATTGGGCGTGGCTTAAAGGGGCGTGGCTCAAAAGGTGTGTGGTTAGAGTCTGAGATGAACGAGGGATGGAGGGAGAAACAAAGAGAGAGAAAGAGAGAAAAGGAAGGAAATAAAGAGGGATGGAGGGCCAGATCCTACACCACAATAGAAATATGTGTATTCCAGAAAATGTAACAATCAGCAAATAAAGATACTTCAAACACCCGGTGGTAGCTCTTCAATCATCCCGGCACCATGGTTGTTATGGTGTCAAGATAATTGAAGTGCATTATTTCTATTATTACATTGTAATATAAAATGAAATAGTTCAACTCCATAATGTAGAATCAGTGGGTGCCCTGCAGGGCTCAAGTCCTGCGGGAACGCGTGGGAACGGAGTTCCTGCACTTTTTTCACAGCAGGAACTCAGTTCCCTTTGCAGGACTAGAGCAGCTGAGCTGCCCGAGCCAATCCTTTACTAAGCGGCGATGCCCAGCTCGAGTCACTGTCAGGGGCAGGCGAACCTTAGTAATCCTTTATGTTACTGGCTGCTTCCTGTATATGGATTCATCGGGTAGTGTGCGGGTATTCCGTCACTTCCCTTATGCCGCAATGTCTCCTGGGAGCTTTTGTTATTGTTCCCAGGAGACATTGCGGAGGTCTGCCACGAGTTATCACGGGATTTAGAAAGAATCTTGATTAGGTACAGTGAATCTAAAAAAAAAAAAAAAACATACGGTTTAGTAATTATGCATATGAGAGTATCATTTTTTTATTTTATTGGTGGGTGAGTGGATCTTGGGTGGGAGTTCCCACACTTTTTTCCCCAGGACTTGACCCCTGGTGCCCTGAGTGTGTCACTTGTCATGTCGCCTGCCACCATGCCATCTAGTGTCCCCAGCAGAGCCCCTCCTTACATCTGGTGTCCCCAGCAGAGCCCCTCCTTACATCTGGTGTCCCCAGCGGAGCCCCTCCTTACATCAGGTGTCCCCAGCGGAGCCCCTCCTTACATCAGGTGTCCCCAGCGGAGCCCCTCCTTACATCAGGCATCCCCAGAGGAGCCCCTCCTTATATCAGGTGTCCCCAGCAGAGCTCCTCCTTACATCTGGTGTCCCCAGCAGAGCCGCTCCTTACATCTAGTGTCCCCAGCGGAGCCCCTCCTTACATCTGGTGTCCCCAGCAGAGCCGCTCCTTACATCTAGTGTCCCCAGCAGAGCCCCTCCTTACATCTGGTGTCCCCAGCAGAGCCGCTTCTTACATCTAGTGTCCCCAGCGGAGCCCCTCCTTACATCTGGTGTCCCCAGCAGAGCCGCTTCTTACATCTAGTGTCCCCAGTAGAGCCCCTCCTTACATCTGGTGTCCCCAGCAGAGCCGCTTCTTACATCTAGTGTCCCCAGCGGAGCCCCTCCTTACATCTGGTGTCCCCAGCAGAGCCGCTCCTTACATCTGGTGTCCCCAGCAGAGCCGCTCCTTACATCTAGTGTCCCCAGCGGAGCCCCTCCTTACATCTAGTGTCCCCAGCGGAGCCGCTCCTTACATCTAGTGTCCCCAGCGGAGCCCCTCCTTACATCTAGTGTCCCCAGCGGAGCCCCTCCTTACATCTGGTGTCTCCAGCAGAGCCGCTCCTTACATCTAGTGTCCCCAGCAGAGCCCCTCCTTACATCTGGTGTCCCCAGCGGAGCCCCTCCTTACATCTGGTGTCCCCAGTGGAGCCCCTCCTTACATCTGGTGTCTCCAGCAGAGCCGCTCCTTACATCTAGTGTCCCCAGCGGAGCCCCTCCTTACATCTGGTGTCCCCAGCGGAGCCCCTCCTTACATCTGGTGTCCCCAGCGGAGCCCCTCCTTACATCTGGTGTCCCCAGTAGAGCCCCTCCTTACATCTGGTGTCCCCAGCGGAGCCCCTCCTTACATCTGGTGTCCCCAGTAGAGCCCCTCCTTACATCTGGTGTCCCCAGCGGAGCCCCTCCTTACATCTGGTGTCCCCAGCGGAGCCCCTCCTTACATCTGGTGTCCCCAGTGGAGTCCCTCCTTACATCTGGTGTCCCCAGCAGAGCCGCTCCTTACATTTAGGGTCCCCAGCGGAGCCCCTCCTTACATCTGGTGTCCCCAGCAGAGCCCCTCCTTACATCTGGTGTCCCCAGCGGAGCCCCTCCTTACATCTGGTGTCCCCAGTAGAGCCCCTCCTTACATCTGGTGTCCCCAGCGGAGCCCCTCCTTACATCTGGTGTCCCCAGCGGAGCCCCTCCTTACATCTGGTGTCCCCAGTGGAGCCCCTCCTTACATCTGGTGTCCCCAGCAGAGCCGCTCCTTACATCTGGTGTCCCCAGTAGAGCACCTCCTTACATCTGGTGTCCCCAGCGGAGCCCCTCCTTACATCTGGTGTCCCCAGCGGAGCCCCTCCTTACATCTGGTGTCCCCAGTGGAGTCCCTCCTTACATCTGGTGTCCCCAGCAGAGCCGCTCCTTACATTTAGGGTCCCCAGCGGAGCCCCTCCTTACATCTGGTGTCCCCAGCAGAGCCCCTCCTTACATCTGGTGTCCCCAGCGGAGCCCCTCCTTACATCTGGTGTCCCCAGTAGAGCCCCTCCTTACATCTGGTGTCCCCAGCGGAGCCCCTCCTTACATCTGGTGTCCCCAGTGGAGCCCCTCCTTACATCTGGTGTCCCCAGCAGAGCCGCTCCTTACATTTAGGGTCCCCAGCGGAGCCCCTCCTTACATCTGGTGTCCCCAGTAGAGCCCCTCCTTACATCAGGTGTTTTCAGCTGAGCCCCCCTTACATCTGTTATCCCCAGATGAAGGCGGTGGAGAAAAATCGTGAAAAAAACGAATTTCCCGAGAAACAATAAAAATCGGGAAAAGGGTCTAAATCCCGGGAAATGTGGGACAGTTGGCAAGTATGTATACGCAAACTGCAACTCACATTGCTATGAGGAAGGCTGCCATAGCGAAACACCTTAGCATTCTATGTACTGTATTTACGTTATGTAGCCAATAAAGAGTGACAAGAGGAGTACATCAGGTGGCTGGCTTTTTTTCTGCTGTGAAAAATAAACCTTCTGCCTTTGCAACCACTTTAAAAGGAGTCTTTTGTTCCTGGGGTTCACCTTTCACAGACCAAATGGGAGCAAATAAGAGAAGTTCATTGTTAGGGTATACATCAATTTCTATGCATTCCCCCATTCATATTTTGACCTTGGGCGTTTGTAAATGTGTATTTCATTCATATTGATTCTCAGTTCATTCCTGGACAGGGCAGAGAATTAGGTGAGTGAATCTAGTGCGTATTGACATCACCAGCCAATAAAACCACATTAATAAAAAAGGAATGGAAATGGGGCAGTTGAATTCACAACAAGAATAAGCATACTGTGACCAAGCTTAATTTGTCTTCCACATGCATCACTTACAATGGTTCCTTTATAGCTGAAATCCTCTGATGTGCAGCTGCTCAGGAAAGCTTTGTGGCTTATTTAGGAGCTCAATTTCCCACAGGAAAAGAGACGGGAGAGGGGCATTGCGTTTCTTGATATAGCTAAGATAAGATACATTCAGCTTCAATATAATGTCTGTGTCAGCGTTAAAAAAAAAAACGAGTGTCATCCATTTTAACTGGCCCAGTAAGTGGAGGAAGCAATGTGCAGAAAAGGTTTACCTTGTACTGCCAGCAGTTAGCACTTTGGAAACTCTTAAAACGACAGGCTGCTGCTTCTCTACCACCATTACGCTAAACCCATCGCAATGCAAATGAACGTGCTGGGATCCTACCAGTGTCATCTTAAGAGCATTATAGGCCCCCGGGCAATACAGTGCACTGGGGCCCTGTCTCACAATCACGCACGAGAATTTACTGACAAAAATCATAAAATCTACTGGCAGAACCACATTTTTTACTGCCACTGCAAAAAAAAAGTACCTAAAATTTTAGTTTTCAGTGCCGAACAATGCAAATGTCAGTATTTAAACTATAAACATATAGCTAGTGCTATTAGCAACACTATTTAAGTTAAACAAAAGTAAAAAAAAAAAAAAAATATGTCTTCATTGACATGAAGGTCAGGTTACTATAACCCAGGCAGCACAGAGTTTCCTCTTACATCAGAGTCTGCAGGATTCCCCCTTACAGTGAAAGGGAACTCTTATGTAAAGGGGAACACTGCAGATCATGATCTAAGGGGGGAACTCTGATGTGGAGGGGGGCTCTGGTGACCAGAGACCACCTTATATCAGAGTCCACTGCTTTCTCTTTCCCACTTACATCAGGGTCCGCATATTGAGTTTCCCCTTGCAATGTAAGGGGAAATCCTGCCGACTCTGATGTAAAGTGGAACTCTGATGTGGGGGGCACTCTGGTGACCAGAGACCACCTTCCGTAGAGTAAATACACTAAGGTAAGGGGGGACACTAATATAGGAGGGGGAACCTATATATCAGTGCCCCCTTACATTTTTGCATTCACTCCCCCCCTTACATCAGCAACCCCCCCGCACTCGTGGAGGACCGGATCTTCTCTGTAATTTCCACAAACTGGGCATGGGCAGTTCTAACCCGTCACTCTCCACATTTTTTTACTGGGCAGCCGGTGGGGCCCCCAAGGCAAGCGGGGCCCCCGGGCAACTTCCCAGCGTGCCCAATGGAAAAGATGGCCCTGGATCCTACAGCTCCACCTCCCCAGAGGATTAATTTAGTATGAGTTTAGAGAAGAAGAACAGGGAAGGTTTGTTTACACTCACCTCTCCCCGTTCTTCAGCTCCTGTAACCCGATCGGCGATCGGGTCCGCGGGTCCCGCGGTCACGGAGCTTCGGAGGCTTATAGTCGTGCGGTCACTGCGGTGGTCCTTAAAGGAGTTGTAAAGGAAACATTTTTTTTGCTGAAATGATTGTTTACAGGGTATAGAGACATAATAGTTAACTGATTCCTTTTAAAAACGATTAAAAATAGATAAAAATCAATCATATAATGTACCTGTAGTTTTTTAGTTTCGTTTTTGCATGCTATCCTGCCTCTGTGCTAGACAGAGCCATAGAGCAGTGATGGTTTGGAACATGAAACTAGAAACTCCCAGTACTGTGGTCATCAGGAAACAGACAACAAGGAAGTGTCCAAAACAGAGAAGGATTACAGCAACATCAGAGCAAAAACGAACAATGAGGACATGAAACCAGAACTGCAGTAAGGTAAAGGAAGCTATTCAGCTAAAAAAAAAAATATTCCTTTAGTGACCCTTTAAGTGGTAAAAAAAAAAATCTAATTTCTTGATCTATTTAGGCCAATTTGTATTTTGCTACAATTTGTATTTATTTATTGATTTTTTTAACTACTGGAGGGAATCAGTGACTTATAGCAGCACTGCGATATTGCGGCGGACATTCAGACATTAAGGCCCCTTTCACACTGGGGCGGGAGCCACGGTGGCGGTATAGCGCCGCTAAAAATAGCGTCGGATTTGCCGTGGGATTCGGCCGCTAGAGGTGCGGTATTAACCCCCACTAGCGGCCGATAAAGGGTTAATACCGCCCACAATGCCTCTGCAGAGGGCGGGCGGGCGGTATTGCCGCGGTTTCCCATTGTTTTCAATGGGAAGGAGCGGTGAAGGAGCGGTATACATGCCGCTCCTCTCACCGCTCCAAAGATGCTGCTGGCAGGAGATTTTTTTCTCTCCCGCCAGCGCATCACCCTCAGGCTTTCACACCGAGTATGCAGTGCAGGAGTTTTTCAGGCGGTATAGCAGCGCTATTTTTAGCGCTGTACCGCCTGAAAAACTCCTCAGTGTGAAAGGGGTCTAACTGACACTTTTTGGGAACCAGTGACACTAATACTAAAAATATGCACTGTCACTGTATTGACACTGGCTGGGAAGGGGTTAACATCAGGGACAATCAAAGGGTTAAATGTGTGCCTAGACAGTGTTTTGGTGTACTATTTTAGGTGCTTTTACTAGTGTTCACAGCGTCTCCCCACAGGAGTGTAGTCCCAAAGGAGGGGGCGAGCACGCTGACTAACCCCCAGCCATAACGGCTCGGATGATGGGGCAAGCTTACTGAGGAGAAACAGGAAGTGAGAAATTCAGACAAAAAAAAAAACATTTAGAAGGGAAATCGAAGGAAAAAAGGTAAGTGAACCAACAATGCACTAGCTTAAAGGAACCTATTTAGAAAATAAAAAACAAACCTTTACAACCCCTCTAAGAGATTTACCCTCTATTATTGTTCCGGGGACAATCCAAAATATGTGATTTTCTTTTACTTCCACTTTCAATGATAATGGTAAAGAGGACAAATAGAGTGGGGGACTCTCCTTAGCGGGGGCACAGACAGAAATGAAATCTCATGAGCATTCTAACCCCTCTCCACTCTATCCAAAACAACTTTATTTAAAAAATATATATATATACATTTTGTTCCAATGTAAACCCTAATTAACCCCTTATTTTACCATAATCACCCAAAAATAAATAAGTGCATGCGTGGGCAAATTTACAGATTTTGACAGATTAAAAAACATGGAATTTTTTTAACACAAATTTTTTTCTTCCTAAGTACTTTTTATTTAAAATGCAAACCCAAAGCTAAGGATTTAGGATAAAGATTAAACTAAATACGATTTATCAGCGGCTGCAGTTCTTGCTGTGACAGAAGTAGAGCTGATTGAGCATACAAATCCATTGCACAGCAGTTTGTCAGATCTTTTTCCAGGATCCTGTTGGCCAGGTTTAGACTTTCTTCTTTTCTATACTTGAAAAAGGCATCCCTATTTAATAGATGCAATGCAATAGATGCACTGGAGAAAAAGTAAGCAAACCCTTGCCCCCAGAAGCTGGTATTGCCCTTTTGAGCATAGATTACTTCCTGTAAGCGTTTTGCTGAATTGTCCACTAGTCAATGACATCAGCTCATAGGTGTGCGCACAGGGTGCGCCAGGTGTGCCCAGGCACATCCTAATCACCCTGTGCAGAACAGATTCCCCCTACTGACCTGGCTCCCCTTCCTTCCGCCCCACAGCACTGCCGGCTTCCCTCGTCTCCCACCGGTTGTTGCTGTGGATGTTTTAGGATGAAGGGGCCAGTAAATATGCCATTTACCCGCCCCTTCCCTTTCTGAATGAACATCGTGAGTGATCGATAGAGTGTGTTTGAGCTTTGGGGTGCACACCCTAATGCCAAGGGCTGCGCACACCTATGCATCAGCTTGTGAAAATTTGTAACCACTTCTCTATGCAAGAGTTAAATTAAGCTTTAAAGAGGAACTGCAGTCTGCTCACATAGGGCCAGATTCACATAGAAATGCCCAGGCGCAGCGTATCAGAGATACGCTACGCCGCCATATCTTACCTGGCTCTAAGTCGAATCCAGGAAGATTTTGCGCCGTAAGTTACGGCAGCATAGTGTATCTCTCGGCGTGTAATTCAAATCGGCGGGCAGGGGGCGTGATTCATTTAAATGAAGCGCGTCCCCGCGCCGATTGAACTGCGCATGCTCCGTATTGAAATTTCCCGCCGTGCTTTGCGCGAAATGACGTCACAACGACGTCACTTTTTCAACTTCGACGTGACTTACGTCCATCCCTATTCACGGACGACTTACGCAAAAAAATAATTAAATTTCGACGCGGGAACGACGGCCATACTTTAACATGGCAACTCTATCTATACGCCACAAAATAGCAGCTTTAACTTTACGCCGGAAAAAGCGACGCGAACTCCACCCAGCGGGCGCCGAAGTATTGCATCTAAGATCCAAAGGCGTACGAAGCCGTACGCCTGTCGGATCTTACCCAAATGCCGTCGTATCTTGGTTTGAGGATTCAAACTAAAGATACGACGCGGGAAATTTGAAAGTACACCGGCGTATCAGTAGATACTCCGGCGTACTTGCTCTGTGAATCTGCCCCATAGTTTGTAATAAAAACATCTTTGCCATTCTGAAGCTTCCCTCCAACCACTTTGCATATTATTCTATATGCTGTATACTGTGATTCTGTACTTGGCAAATATGCTGCAGAAATCTCCCTTCACTGAGTCTGGCTGCATCCATTTTAACTGTGGGCAGCTGAAGCTGCTGCCTGTTCACTTCCTGGATTTACACAGACACAGAGGCACACCTCCAGCCCTGCAGCTCTCACTCTTATGACTCACCCCCCCTCCCGTCCTGGCAAACTCTCACGAGAGTGAGAGAGAGAGCTGTGCATGATGTCATAAGCCTAGGCTTTTTACCAGACGAGAAACAGGAAGTGGGCTGTATAAGGTATTTACTGGCAGAAAAAAAAAATTCTATCCAAAGTTAAAATGACAAGGGCAGAAGATTTAATAGATGGAAAGTTGAAAAAATTACTCAACAGGCACTTTAACTAGGCTACTCTAGAACCTTGCATCTCTTCTTTTTAAACCATTCTGTGGTGGATTTAATAGTGTGTTTCATGTCATTATCATGCTGTAAGGCCTTGTTAAAACAAGGGATATCACATTGTATGCAAATATGGTGGTGCAGATAAAGCGTCCACTAGACATGTGCGATTCCGTTCGTAACAAATGGATTTTCGTACAAATTTTTTAGTATTCGTACATTTGGATCAATTCGAACATCCGAATAGCTGAAAGTACTAAAATACGAAAATTCCAGAATTACGAATAAGCAAAATAGCGGACAAGCAAAAATACGAATGTACGATTGGACAAACTTACTAAAATACGAAACACCGAAACAGCAAAAGAACGAAAATGACATCTATAACGAACGATTTGCATTCCGTATTTTAAATCCTTTGTTTGTAATTTCGTATATTCGTATTTTCATTCGTATTTTCATTTGTGTGTTTTGTAAATCCATTTCTTTGTCTGTTCGTAAATTTCTGTACTCAAATCGTTCTTTCGAATGGGCACTGGGCAGTGTAGTTAGTGAGTGATGTATCTTACTTAATATCTTAGCCAATCAGCTTATCTCTTTTGTGCTGAGTCACATTGGACAGTGTAAAGCCTCGTACACACGATCGGACTTCAGACAAACTTTTCCGTGGATTCTTGTCCGAAGGGAGTTGGCCGGACTTTTGTTGCCGAAAAGTTTGTCCGTTTGCAGAGCGAAATTTTGTCTGATGAAACCCGAAAAAGTTTGTCCGATGGAACATACACACGGTCGGATTTTTTTGGAAAACTTGCACATTTTGAAGTTTGTTAGCAAAAAGTCCGATCGTGTGTACGGGGCTTAAGAGAAAGTCTATCTTAATATGGATTAGCCGCGTGTTGAAAATGAAACTAAAATACGAGATTGCGAATGACCGCGCCGCAATGTATTTACAAAAGTACAAAATTACGAGTCCATTAAACGAAAATTATTATCTAACAAAATTACGAATTTCGAATGAACCAAAATAAATTAGACAGAATTACGAATCATTCAATATCAACGAACAAAAAACTGTTACGAAAACGTCCGTCTTACGAAAATACGAATGGGCCCGAATAGGAAAATATGCGTCTTTTACAAAAATACGAACGAGTCCGAATAGGAAAACTTGCGTCTTACGAAATTACGAATCTTTACGAATCTACGGAACAAGACGAAACGAAACACCGACGCCGCTCCTTTACCGAGGTGAGGAGACGCCTGTGGGACCAAGGCCTCAAATTTAGTCTGCTTTATCCCAGCAAGCTGCGGGTGATACAGTGGGTGACCGTCATAGAAGTGACGGGAGATCCGACTTGGATTCCCGCCAATTCTAGGTGCGGCATTTGATATGCATTCCTGAGGGAGAACTCCACGCCAATTTTTAAATAAAAAACCGACATGGGTTCCCCCCCCAGGAGCATACCAGGCCCTTGGGTCTGGTATGGGTTGTAAGGAGACCCCCCTATGCCGAAAAACCGACGTAGGGGGTCCCCCTACAATCCATACCAGACCCGTATCCAAAGCACGCTACCCGGCCGGCCAGGAAGGGAGTGGGGACAAGCGAGCACCCCCCCTCCTGAGCCGTACCAGGCTGCATGCCCTCAACATGGGGGGTTGGGTGCTCTGGGGCAGGGGGGCGCACTGCGGGGCCCCCCCACCCCAGAGCACCCTGTCCCCATGTTGATAAGGACAGGGCCTCTTCCCGACAACCCTGGCCGTTGGTTGTCGGGGTCTGCGGGTGGGGGGCTTATCGGAATCTGGGAGCCCCCTCAAATAAGGGGGCCCCCAGATACCAGCCCCCCACCCTAAGTGAATGGATATGGGGTACATCGTACCCCTACCCGTTCACCTGGAGGCAAAGTGTTAAAGTTAATAAACACACAACACAGGGTTTTTTAAATAATTTATTAGTCTGCTCCAGGGGCCCCCCTGTCTTCTTTAGCTCTTTTAGCTAAAGAAGGGTAGGTACTGGAGCATGATGGGACTGTGAGGCCTATATAAGTCGGATGCAAGCCGCGCACCTGTCATTGCAGTGAGAAGAGCCGTCGGGTCAACATCGGAAGAAGGGAGAAGAAGAGAAGAAGACGACGTCACAGAAGAGCGTGCTGGCTGCCTGCTAGTAATTGAGCTAACACAGATAGCGGCGGCCAGCCCTGAAGGAGAAGGCACCGGACAGCGCGAGAAGAACCGGGGTGCGCCGACAGTCAACGGCGGAGATAGAAGAAGACCCCCCAGAGCGGAGAAGACCCCCGAAAGCGGAGAAGACCCCCCGGAGAGCAGAAGACCCCCCCGGAGAGCGGAAGAAGAAGCCCCCCCTGCTAAAAGAGCTAAAGAAGACAGGGGGGGCCCCCGGAGCAGACTAATAAATTATTTTAAAAACCCTATGTCGTGTGTTTATTAACTTTAACACTTTGCCTCCAGGTGAATGGGTAGGGGTACAATGTACCCCATATCCATTCACTTAGGGTGGGGGGCCAGTATCTGGGGGGCCCCCTTATTTGAGGGGGCTCCCAGATTTCGATAAGCCCCCCGCCCGCAGACCCCGACAACCAACGGCCAGGGTTGTCGGGAAGAGGCCCTGTCCTTATCAACATGGGGACAGGGTGCTCTGGGGTGGGGGGGCTCACAGTGCACCCCCCTGCCCCAGAGGGGCGCTCGCTCGTCCCCACTCCTTTCCTGGCCGGCCGGGTAGCGTGCTTTGGATACAGGTCTGGTATGGATTGTAGGGGGACCCCCTACGTCGGTTTAGGGGGGTCTCCTTAGCACACAAATCCAATGGTGCCACCCTTGGGGCTGCTTTAGCTGATTTCGTCTTAGTAAAAGACGATTTGCGCTTTTCTGTCTGTTACAGCGTGATGAATGTGCTATCTCCATAACGAACACTAGTTTTACCAGAACGAGCGCTCCCGTCCCCTAATTTAGTCTGAGCATGCGTGGATTTTTAACCGATGGACGTGCCTACAGACGATGTTTTTTTTCCTATCGGTTAGTTAACCATCAGATATTTTTAAAACAAGTTCCTAGTTTTTTAACCGATGGTTAAAAAAACTATGGGGCCCACACACGATCGGTTAGTCTGCCCCCTTTTGTCTTTTTGTGTACTAATAGAGATGGAGGTGTTAGCGGGGTCACACCAGACCTTTATTTTCTTTTTCTGATTGAACCCGGGTGGAAGATTTTAGCCCACAAACTGGTCTGCTGTTACCATTAGCCAGTGTTCATTACATCTACTGCATATCACCCTTTGGCCACCCATATTTGCATATTACTCCCAGGGGGCCTTTCGGGGCTGATCTGTTTCTCTTTCGCTGTTTTATTGGATGGCGGTGGTCTCCATCCAGCTCGGGGGCTGCAATGTGCATAGGGGAGTTCTATTCATGATCTCTTGCTGTCCTCCCCTGTCTGTTGACAGGGGTGGCCACCTGCACATCGGCGCCATGTTTTCCACGCCCCCACACACGGACGTCTCCCTGATGTCATTGAGGTGTGGGCTGTGTGGGTCATCCTGGACGGTTGGGTGGTTGCAGCAGTTGCGCACCCCATTTTGACGGTGGACGTCTTACGGACGCCTATGCGTCACCGCCCGTACATGATGCTGGGGGCGGAGCCTTCGAGCATATCTTGGACGTTCAGCACGGCTGGAACTTCATTTCATAACTTGATGGTTGGATAGAGCAGTCATGTCTTTAAAAACAAACTGATGTATAACTTATATACTTACTTATATACTTTCATTACCCCTATTGGGTCTGTTACATTGTTCTTTTACACATTTAATATTTATATATTTTTTACATTGTCCTGTAGTCTCCCTGCCCATACCAACTTTGTAACCATGTTGGTTTGCATTCATGTATATACCATATCTCAGATAGTCTTTCATGTGAACATACTTTAGTAAGCTTAATTTATTTACTTACATCCTTATATATAGATTATACTCCATCTAGTATAACCTTACACATTAAGCTCATTTTGCAACCATGATGCCTTCTGATACATGTGCATCCTTGCAGATACTTTCTAGACATGATCACAAGGGGCTTAGTGGAGACTGCAGTCAGAAATACTTCCATCCAGACCATGCTGATCCTCCGGATGTTCCTCTGTTGTGGCTTTTGTTTGCTCCTTCTCCTCAGTTCCCGAGCTGGATGCACTACACGGCCGCTATCCTGATATCCAGCGTTTGGCAATTCATTTCAGCCCATGGGTAAGTACGAGGGCCCTCTTCAGACCTCTCTTGCCAATCATTCCGCCTGCCCCCCATTTAACAATATACATCTATTGATTTTATCACTTACATTGCAGATACAACATTCATGCATCCGCCCCTGAAGAAGCGAGCAGGGTCTCGTGAAACTAGTAGGGCTTTATCGATGCTTGTTTTATGCCTGTACATGCTGGATATTATTGATGTCTGTATTAAAGGATCACTAAAGGAAATTTGTTTTTTAGCTAAATAGCTTCCTTTACCTTACTGCAGTCCTGGTTTCATGTCCTCATTGTTCGTTTTTGCTTTGAAGTAGCTGTAATTCTGCTGTGATCTCCACACTTCTTGCTTGTCTGGCTCCTTATGAAAAAACTCATGGGAGCTTCTTACTGTGGTCTAAGCTGTGTGTCTAAAACTCCTCAGAACCAATCAGATTCATTTTAAAAACAAAACACTGCCCTGGATTTGTTTGTTGTGGTTCTGTGTCTCTCTCTACTTCACAGAAACATGAAACCAGTTTAAAAACGAAAGTGAAACTGCAGGTACATTATATGATTGATTTTTATCTATTTTTAATCATTTTTAAAATGAATCAGTTAACTTGTATGTCTCTATACCCTGTAAACAGTCATTTTAGCAAAAAAAAATGTTTTCCTTTAGTGACCTTTTAAGTCTACATACTTCTGTTTATATGTATGTACATTTTATTTGTTTATTGTATATGTGCATCCATTGGCCCTGCAACTTTCAAGTTTTACTGTTGCTCATTGATGTATAACAATTGTAATAAATCTTTATATATTTACTTTCACTTGTGCTGTGTACATTGGCTAATATGCCGGGTAACTCACACTCATTGTTGTTGCCACTTCGTTACATACAGTAACACTTTGAAAATAATAAATTGATTTTGTCTCATTGTTGGTTGTGAACATTGGCTAAACCTCTCTCACCTCATTCAAAGTCCCAGGGCTGCCCCCTTTTGTCTTTTTGTGTACTAATAGGGATGGAGGTGTTAGCGGGGTCACACCAGACCTTTATTTTCTTTTTCAGTCTGATGAAAACGGTCCATCAGACCGTTTTCATCAGACAAACCAATCGTGTGTACGCAGCATTACAGGTATTATCAGAATAGGACTCAATAGGAATCCTGGTCGAACATATTAATAGAGATATCTTTAGATGAATGCTGCAACAGAGTCCAATTACAGCGCCCCCCCGAGGATAACCAAAATGTGGAGTCTGTCTTTGTGACAGAGACCTGAAGGCAAGATCAGAGATAATGGGGAGATTACCCAACCCAACCAGTCTGGAATACAGCTTCTCACACTCAGAAACCTTAGGATTGGCACTAAAATCCTGAGTTAGTCTATCTACTCTGCACTTTAGTTTCTATCTAGTAGTTTCTAATCCAGGGGTAGGGAGCCTCGGCAGCTGTGGTGAAACTACAAATAACATCATGCCTCTGCCTCTAGGAGTCATGCCTGTGATTGAGGGTCTTGCAATGTCTCATGGGACTTGTAGTTTCACCACAGCTGAAGGGCCAAGGTTGCCTACCCATGTTCTAATCTGACATGCAACCAGACCTCTAACTAAAAGAAGTGGCCGTCAGTTGCCTTAACTGGCTCTAGCCTATGTTTGTTATAGAGCCCTAAGCTAAAACTAGCTATAGAATCCCAGGCCAGAAAAGAAAGGGGCACACGATTGGATTTTCCGGCAACAATTGTGTGATGGCAGGGTTTTTGTCGGATAATCCGACCGTTTGTACGCTCCATCGGACAATTGTTGTCGGAATTTCCGACAACAAATGTGGGATAGCTTGCTCTCAAATTTTCCGACAACAAATGTGTGCCGTTGGATTATCCAATCGTGTGTACACAAATCCGTCGGACTACAATCCAAAGTACAAACACGCATGCTCCGAACCAATGCTAACCATAAGACAACAATAGCAGAAGTTGCCCAAAGGGTGGCGCTAAAGAGCAGAAAAACAACGTAGTTTCGTGTATGTTGGCTGGAAAAGTTCTGCCGTGTGTATGCAGAACAAGTTCACGACCAACGCCCTTAGGACAAAATTCCATGGATTTGTCCGATGGAAATCCAATCGTGTGTACAAGGCTTTAAAATAACAAAAGCTGCATATAAACAATTTTTCAACAAACAGGTTTACCTACTGATATACTGGAATGTAACCACTACATACAACAGTACATACAGTAGCACGGGGTGACTTACAGCGATGCTTACATTGATTAGCTTTTTATTTATGTAAAAAAGTTATCCCAAAAGGAAAAAAACTGTTTGCTATATCTATTTATAAAGTATTAACTGGAGTTTGGCTTCAATTCGTTACTGTACTTAAAGTTTCTAGTGTACCTAACAGTCCCCGTGAAGCCTGTGTCCAATGCAGTCTGTGCCCACCATGCAGCCTGTGCCCACCATGCAGCCTGTGTCCTATGGAGCCTGTGCCCACTATGCAGCCTGTGTCCAATGCAGCCTGTGCCCACCATGCAGTCTGTGTCCAATGAAGCCTGTGTCCCATGCAGCCTGTGTCCAATGCAGCCTGTGTCCAATGCAGCCTGCGTCCACCATGCAGCCTGTGTCCCATGCAGCCTGTGCCCACCATGCAGCCTGTGTCCCATGCAGCATGTGCCCACCATGCAGACCGTGTCCAATGCAGACCGTGTCCCATGCAGCCTGTGTCTAATACAGCCTGTGCCCACCATGCAGCCTGTGCCCACCATGCAGCATGTGTCCAATGCAGCCTGTGTCCCATGCAGCCTGTGTCCAATACAGCCTGTGCCCACCATGTAGCCTATGTCCAATGCAGCCTGTGTCCAGCCACAGGTTGCAGCAAAGAAACTAGCTAAATTCCACCATCAACACAGACAGTGTTGACAGGGGATTCCCTCCTGCCAAACCATTGTTATCTCCTGGCAGGAGAAGCAGTCCCCACCAAGAAAACACAGTGCACATTATCACCACTCACCCATTGGTTGTCAGAGGTTATTGCACATTATTACCACACACCCATTGGTTGCTAGAGGTTACTGTACATTTAAATAGGTGCAAGCCGCAAAGTGCTAAGCAGCATATATCAACCACTTACTTTTTGCAGACTGTTAATAAAGAGTCCCAGGTATCATAATATATACAAGCCACTACCAATCATGCTCTCTCCTTCTTCACATGATCTTTATAACATGGATCTCTGAGGTCAGATATTGCTGGACAAGCTGAATGATTTCTTCATTGTCATGAACTTGACGCCTGTTCTTTCTAGCCCTAGTCATGCTTCCTGCTGTCTTCCACACTCACATACATATAGGAAGTGATGTATTTGAGAGGAGCGGAGATCATGTGCTTCCACAAACTTCATGTTCATGTACATGCGACTTCATTGCAACTTAATTACTTTCTATGGAGAACAAGTCGCACCGAAGACGGAACAAAGTAGTGCAAAACATTTTTTTGGAGCCGATGCGACTTGAGTTGCACCAATTAGAATGGGGAGCATTGAAATACATGGATTTTGATTTGTCATGCGACTTCACTTGTGTCAACAACTCGCAGTTGGGGAAACAGAGCCTTAAGAGCTAAGAGACCTTTTTTTACTAAAAGGTACTTATTTCTAGTGAGTTACCCAAACCACTGGGGTGTGAGCACTGGAGCACCATTTGTTACTGGCTGAAGCACTGTGGTGCTTTGTGGAATAGGAATTCAAAGAATATAAAGGAAAGGGAATCACGTTTTTGTTTTTTAAGAACACTTTAATTCTTGGCACAATATTAAGGTTTCCAAGTACATGGATTGCTATAGAGTTTTTTTTTATTATTTGCACAGTTCTTTTTAGCAATTGATTGATACAGAGATTCTGATTTTATGGTATATTCACAATTTATGTTTTAACCAGTTCCCACCCAGCCTATAGCAAAATGACTGTCGGGCAATACTTTGTCCGATCTGGATGGACGTCATATAACACAGCTGATGACTGATTAGTGCACTGGCCCGCTGCCAGTACCATGTGATCACTGTGACCAATCACAGCAGATCACATGGCAATTGTAAACAATGGATGGCCTCCTTTCTTGACATCCATTGTGTACAATTGTGTTGCTAGCTGTGATTGGTCATAGTGATCACAAGGTACAGACAGGACCAATCACAGCCAATCTATACCATGTGGTTAGCTGTGGCCAATCACAGCTAATCACAACAAACCCCACTGGATGAATAATTTTAATTCAGAAAAAAATGGTTGCTCATACCAGTGAAATTCACTGGTATAAACAATCATAATGTATAAAAACAAAAACAAAAAAAAACCCCTTCCTGATCACTTCCCCAGAGTATTACATGGTTACTATGGTAAAACTGTATTGCTCTGGGTAGAGTGTGTCACCAGTAAGTGTCCCTGATCTAGCACTAGTGACAGTATGTTAAAAAAAATGAAAATAAAAAATATGACTTTAACTGGTTAAGGACCAGTTATACTGCGGCAAGTTGGCTCAGAAGAGAAGCGCCGTAGCTGAACGTCGGGCTCTTTAAGACGACGGAGCCAATGCGCGTGCCCGGCAGCCGCGATGTCCACTAGGCACCCACAATCCCTCCTGAGAGAGACAGAATGGAGATATGTCAATGTAAATAGACAGATCTCTGTTCTGTCAGGAGTGAGTAGACAGATCCACTATTCATACTGGTTATGAGCAGCGATCGATCTCCTCCAGGCAGTCCCATTCCCCCACAGTTAGAAACACTCAATAGGACACACATTTAACCCCTTGATCGCCCCTTACTGCCAATGACATTTTTACAGTAATCAGAGGCTATTTTGAGCTCTAATTGGTCTATAAATGTCAATGGTCCCAAATATGTGTCAAAAGTGTCCGTTCTGTCTGCCGCAATCCCACTAAAAAACGCTGATCACTGCCATTACTAGTAAAAAGAAAAATTATAATAAAAATGCCATAAATCTATACCCCATTTTGGAGACTCTATAACTTTTGTACAAACCAATCAGTATATGCCTATTGCGATTTTTTTTTTACCAAAAATATGTAGAAGTATACATATCATCCTAAACTGAGGGAGAATTAGTTTTTTTTTTTTTTTTTTAACTGGGATATTTATTATAGCAAAAAGTAAAAAAAAAATATATTTTTTTCAAAATTGTTGGCTTTTTTTGTTTATAGCGCAAAAAATTAAAACCGCAGAGGTGATCAAACATCACCAAAAGAAAGTTCAGTTTGTGGGGGAAAAAGGACACAAATTGTGTTTGGGTACATCATCGCACAAACGTGCAATTGTCAGTTAAAGCAACACAGTGTCGTATCGCAAAAAATGGCCTGGTCATTAAGGGGGGAAATACTTTCGGTCCTTAAGTGGTTAAAACATGTACTATGCCTCTTACTAAATACCTTTGACTTTCTACTTTCCAAAAAGGAGTAATGTGGAGGATATTTGTACTGCCCTGCTGTTTTCAGGCCTCAAGAAATGAGATAGGTCATCAGTATTGATTGATTTTCACAGGTTATTAGTTTAGAGTTACAGAGGAGGTCTAGTGCTAAAATTATTGCTCTCGCTTTATAACGTTTGCAGTGATACCTCACATGAGTGGCACGAACGCCATTTACATATGTGGGCGCAACCTACGTATGCGTTTGCGTCTGCAAACTTTTTTTATTGTTATGCTGTCCCTTTTATAAATGTAAACATGCCTTGTAATAGTAATAAGGCATGACAGGTCCGCTTAATGGAGACTGCTGGGGTTAATAAGACCCCAGATATCTGCTCTACCTTGGAAAACATAAGATCAAAAAAAAAAAAATCAATCTCTGCTTTCTAGGGAAAAAAACTGGTAGTGTTTACATCTGCCAGAGCTGGAAGTGATGTCATGATGTCGCTTCCAGTCTCCCAGGGTCATAGAGATGACCAGGGACGATCTGGTCCATGGCCAGCTCTATGGTAATCCAGCGTCGCCATTCGGGTCTCAGGCTTCCTGATCATACAGTAGAGCCCGGAGAGGCTCTGAGAGGCTCTCGCTACCTTTAAAAGAAATCCAGTGGCTAAACAGCTGCTAGGATGGCTTTTACAAGTGGGGAAATCGTTAGCTCAAAACTGATAGCTGGATGATGCCTGTAGCCACAGACATCATCCAGCTATCACTACTTCAACCAAAGGACATCATATGATGTCCTACGGGTGGGACGTGGTTAAACACCACCAAGAGAAAGCTCTATTTGTATAGCATTGAAGAAAAATGCTAAAAATTTCATATGGGTACAGTGTTGCATGACCGCGCAATTGCATTCAAAGTGCGATAGCGCTAAAAGCTGAATATTGGCCTGGGCAGGAAGGAAGTAAAAATGCCCGTTATTAAGATGGCTAAAGGAGAGGTATGGGTTTGGGTTTTTCCCCCATTATACTTATATAGGTGTATGCAGCATCGGTCCGATGCTGCATTTGTCCCCCGATGTCTCTGTACTGAGAATCGAGTCATTGAACACCGTCCATGGCTTTGTTCTAACAAAACACCCAAGAGGAGAGCCGCTGCCTGTCATTCAGCAGCTCCCTTGCTCTGCTCCTCCACATTCACTGGAGCGCTGAGCTGTGGAGGGGCGGGAATCGGCCGACGCTGAGAGGCTGAGACAGCCATTAGTCCAGGCACCTGGCGCATCCAGATTTCCAGAGTCGGGATGATGCAATGCCTGGGCTGATCTGTGTGACATCAGCAGAGAGTGGACATCAGACCGTTCTCTGCTTAAAACAGGTCACAGGAGTACAAAACAAATTGCACTCCTGTGACCCATAGGAGAAGCCCAGCCAAATGAGCTCATGGCTTGACTTCTCCTTTAATGGACATTTTTCTTACATACGCACCTTTGTATATAATCTATTACTTCTGCCTTTTGTTCTTCTGTGCTTTGAGGACTCTTATTACAAATCCATGCCAATGTAGGCATTTCTTTGTTAACATTCAGCCTGTGTCTACACTGTAACTATGGACATAAAGTCGGGACAACAACAGAAGGTGTTTACTCCACATAGATGTTTGATTCAGTAATTACTGTCTCTAAGCTATAGGTTATTACACTATAACCCAACCCAGAATATGGGTTTTTAAAGCACCACAACAGAAAACTCAGCCATAATAGTATAACATTTACATGGATTTATTTTGTTACTTATATAAAATCAAAATAACATATGTAAAACACAAAAAATCCCTGTCTCATATGAGAACATCATTGTTCCTCCAAACTATTTTGCCGTTAAACAAGTTTATCTTGGTCTCATCAGACCACAGGACATGGTTCCAGTAATTCCTGTCCTTAGTCTGCTTGTCTTCAGCAAACTGTTTGCGGGCTTTCTTGTGCATCACCTTTAGAAGAGACTTCCTTCTGGGATGACAGCCATGCAGACCAATTTGATAGTGTGTGGTGTATGGTCTGAGCACTGACAGGCTGACCCACTACCCCTTCAACCTCTGCAGCAATGCTGGCAGCACTCATACATCTATTTCCCAAAGACATCCTGTGGATATGACGCTGAGCATGTGCACTCAGCTTCTTTGGTCGACCATGACGAGGCCTGTTCTGAGTGGAACCTGTCCTGTTAAACCGCTGTATGGTCTTGGCCACTGTGCTGCAGCTCATTTTCAGGGTCTTGGCAATCTTTTTATAGCCTAGGCCATCTTTATGTAGAGCAGTGGTCATCAACCCTGTCCTCAGGACACACTAACAGGCCAGGTTTGCAAGATAACTGAAATACATCACAGGTGATATTTGCTGCTCAGTGATTGCAGTATTCTAGTCTGCATCTCCTTAAAGTAATAAATAAAATCTGGCCTATTTGTGGGCCCTGAGGACAGGGTTGATGACCACCGATTTTTCAGATCCTTAGACAGTTATTTGCCATGGGGTGTCATGTTGAACTTCCAGTGACCAGTATAAAAGAGTGAAAAAACAGAAAACAATTTTGTGGCGCTAAAAATAATAATAAATGATGATGATATGGTACTAATAGTCTGTGTTAACACCAATTGACAGTGTAATCAAATGAAAAAGTCCATATATAATAAATCAATGACAGTAGATAGTTAAAAATAAACTGTTGATGGATGAGTAATCAAGTGAATGGTTCCAAACACCACGGTGAATCAAAGTAATTGATTTGTGAAAATGACCACCACCAGAAGCAGAGGCTTACCAGAGGTATAGAACCCAAATAAGCATACGCTTAAAGGGTCAATACAAGCTGAATGTAAGTTGGTGAAGACCACATCAACCGGATCTGGATATACGATTGGGAGGATACCCTGAAGACATCACGTAAACCAGCACAGGGGGGAATGGCAGCAACTTGGAGGTAATTCTCAAAGGATCAGGCCGTATCCAAAGTGCATGAAGGAAAACGAAGGCACATAGTGTGATACCGTAACAATGTTGAGATTTAATAACGGTTAAAAACACTTACAGTTTTGCTGAATAAAAAGGACATCAATAAGAAATAGTGCATGGCAGCAGCAGAGTCCCGACGCGTTTCGCAATAGTTTGCATCATCAACCCCAGATGATGCAAACTATTGCGAAACGCGTCGGGACTCTGCTGCTGCCATGCACTATTTCTTATTGATGTCCTTTTTATTCAGCAAAACTGTAAGTGTTTTTAACCGTTAGTGTGATACCGTAACAATGTTGAGATTTAATAACGGTTAAAAACACTTACAGTTTTGCTGAATAAAAAGGACATCAATAAGAAATAGTGCATGGCAGCAGCAGAGTCCCGACGCGTTTCGCAATAGTTTGCATCATCAACCCCAGATGATGCAAACTATTGCAAAACGCGTCGGGACTCTGCTGCTGCCATGCACTATTTCTTATTGATGTCCTTTTTATTCAGCAAAACTGTAAGTGTTTTTAACCGTTATTAAATCTCAACATTGTTACGGTATCACACTATGTGCCTTCGTTTTCCTTCATGCACTTTGGATACGGCCTGATCCTTTGAGAATTACCTCCAAGTTGCTGCCATTCCCCCCTGTGCTGGTTTACGTGATGTCTTCAGGGTATCCTCCCAATCGTATATCCAGATCCGGTTGATGTGGTCTTCACCAACTTACATTCAGCTTGTATTGACCCTTTAAGCGTATGCTTATTTGGGTTCTATACCTCTGGTAAGCCTCTGCTTCTGGTGGTGGTCATTTTCACAAATCAATTACTTTGATTCACCGTGGTGTTTGGAACCATTCACTTGATTACTCATCCATCAACAGTTTATTTTTAACTATCTACTGTCATTGATTTATTATATATGGACTTTTTCATTTGATTACACTGTCAATTGGTGTTAACACAGACTATTAGTACCATATCATCATCATTTATTATTATTTTTAGCGCCACAAAATTGTTTTCTGTTTTTTCACTGCTTTCTTGTTTCACTGGATTGTTTGTGGCTGCTAAGTATTTGGATAGCGCAGATTTATTTTTGTTTTAGTATAAAAGAGTGAGAGTGATAACACCAAATTTAACACACCTGCTCCCCATTCACACCTGAGACCTTGTAACACTAACCAGTCACATGACATCGGGGAGGGGAAATGGCTAATTGGGCCCAATTTGGACATTTCCACTAAGGGCCCTTTCACACGGGGCGGATCAGCAATGATCCGCCTCTGTGTGTCCGTAAGCTCAGCGCGGATCGCTCCGTATATCCCCGCTGAGCCGGCGGCTGACAGGGCGGTCCCCGCACACTGTGCAGGGACTGCCCTGTCTTTTCTCCGCTCTCCCCAATGAGGAATCGGATGAACACGGACCGCGTGTCCGTGTTCATCCGATCCGCAGACAGAAGAGAAAATAGGGTTTTCTTCCGTCCGCAAAAATCGGATCATTGCGGAGGCGGGTGATTATGGGGTGTCAGTGGATGTTTATCGCTGACACCCGCAATCACATAGGGACCAATGTATGTCCCTTTTTCATCCGCAAACGGATGGATGTAAAAGTGGACATACGGTCCGCACATGTGAAAGGGGCCTTAGGGGTGTCGTCACTTTTGTTGTCAGCGGTTTAGACATTAATGGCTGTGTGAATAAAGAATGATGAGCGCAAACTGAAAATCTAAAAGTGAATATAAAGACAGTCCATAGGGGACTGATAACAATCAATAAAGATATGCAGTGAATTCAAAATTAGTGAAATAACCCAAAACTGATAATATATCCAAAAATAAAAGTCCAAATATATAGATCAAAGTTTGGATAAATCAATCTAGTGTGCCAGTGATAAACAAAACTTCTGCACTTCGGGCATCAATGTGGACAATCTTGATAACTCTTTGCTTAGCCTGGGCTCACAGTGCGCTTACCTCCAGACACTAGGTCATGCGTGTCAACGAAATCCTCCCAAAACTGGAACAGAATCCAAACAGTGGGTAACTCGTGTTGCACGGAATCTTCCCAGTGCTGAGATAGAGTCGAGGGGCGTTCTCTGTATCCAATACCAGTATAGGTCCAGGCGCAGCGAAGTCGACTCCACAGCATAGCCACAAGGTGTATCAGGAGCAAATGTAGAAATAAAAAGCTCTCATGGTGAAGTATGCACGCACTTTAAAATTTAATAAAGGTAAAAATTCAGACCTTTATTTGTTGTTAGCACATTTTAGATTTGAGCAGCATTTTGTTTTTCACTGGTCACTTTTAATTTTCACTGTTGGCTAGCGCTTTAGTCACCCACTTGATTAATGGCTGTGTGTTGAGTTATTTTGAGGGAACATCAAATTTACACTGTTATACAAGCTGTACACTCGCTACTTTTACATTGTAGCAAAGTGTAATTTCTTCAGTGTTGTCACATGAAAAGATATAATAAAATATTTACAATGGATGTGCTCACTTTTGTGAGATACTGTACATGTTTGCAAATTTATTAAAAATAAAAAACAAAAAAAATAGACGTCAAACTTCTCTTATATTGTCATTTTGGGGTATTGTTTGTAGAAATTTGAGGAAAATAATAAATGTAATACATTTTGAAAAAAGGCTGTAGCAGAGGCTCGGAAAAAGTGAAGCACTGTGAATACTTTCTGGATGCACTGTAACATTTCCAATAACTGCTCATGCAGATTTACCAACAATACTGAAATATCCAGGTCATTTACTTTTTCATAGAAAAAGGGAGTGAAGGTGGCCTATCATTTTGTAGTAAATAATGCTGTGAATGGGGACATAAATTATTTGTGGCTAAGTGGTTAGCCTTATAGCTTCCCAGTGCTGGGGAAAGGATTACTTTCTGGGTCACTGAATGCATGGGTCACTTGTGGGTTACTTTGGATACTTGACATTCCTTCTACAAACCAAACGCATACTAGTAGAGTAACCTGCACCCTATATCTGTGTGCTTCTAACCACAGTGAAAAACTAAACACTGCTAAAGGGACTTCCACAACAGAGCAGAGGCATCTTGAAGATAGCAAATCTAACATCAGATGGCACCTACTGCAAGAACAGTCGGAAGTTAGTTTAGCATGCTGCCTCTCTATACATGTTTCTTTGATTTTACATTTTTTTAATAGGATGTACTTGAAATGTAGGATTCAGCACTGTGGGGGCACTGTCACCTTTCTCCAATCTTTTATATGGATTGATATAAAGAGACATGCATTCTTAAAAAGTATCAGCAATGTTTATTGTGACTGCGACATTATGGCGGACACATCGGACATTTTTGACACATTTTTGGAAGGGGTTAAGTGTGCCTAGGGATGTGTTCTAACTGTAGGGGGTATACAGGTGCAGCTCATAAAATTTGAATATCATCTAAAAAGGCAATTTATTTTAGTAATTCTATTCAAAAAGTGAAAATCATTTTATATAGATGCGTTACACACACACACACACACAGTATTATATTTCAAGCATTTCTTTCTTTTAATTTTGATGATTAAGGTTTACAGCTAGTGAAAACACAAAATTCAGCATCTCAAAAAATTTGAATAATATTAAAGACCAATTAAAAAAAAAAAAGATTTTTAATACAGTATAGTATACACTCAATACTTGGTCGGGCCTCGCATGAATTACAAATGCGGTGTGGCATGGAGGCGATCAGCCTGTGGCACTGCTGAGGTGTTATGGAAGCCCAGGATGCTTTGATAGCAGCCTTCAGTTCATCTGCATCTGTTGGGTCTGGTCTCATTCATCTTTCACTTGACAATACCCCACAGATTCTCTATGGGGCTTAGGCAGTGGCGGCTGGTGCTCAAAAGTTTTTGGGGGGGCGCAAATGAAAAAAAAAAAAAATTGCAGCCTCACAGTGCCCATCAAATGCAGCCACTGGGCCCATCAAATGCAGCCACTGGACCCATCAAATGCAGCCACTGTGCCATGCTAAACTCAGCCACTGTGCCATGCCATCAAACGCAGCCACTGTGCCATCAATTGTCACCACTGTGCCATGCCATCAAATGCAGTCACTGTGCCATGCCATCAAATGCAGCCACTGTGCCATCAATTGTCACCACTGTGTCATGCCATCAAACGCAGCCACTGTGCGATGCCAAACGCAGCCACTGTGCCCATAAATTGTCACCACTGTGCCCTTTGTCGCCACTGTGCCAATTGATGCCACTGTGCCCTTTAATTGTCGCCACTGTGCCCTTTAATTGTCGCCACTGTGCCCATTTATGCCACTGTGCTCATTTTCGCGGCTGTGCCCTGTAAAATGCCCCTCCCCGCCCGCCACTTACCTTTCTGGGGGTCAGCCATCCTCCTTCCACGTCCCTGGATGTCTTCTCCCTCCCTCGATGACGCTTCAGCCAATCAGAACCGGTGAACCTGATTGGCTGAGACGCCTGTCAGTCTTATCTAATGAACGCACCCCCCGTACGTCCCTTAGATAAGTTTCCGGAAGCCGAGTACAGCGAAAGCCTATCAGAGCCGCTGGCTTCCACTTCCACACAGCCAACCAGCTGCCGTTATTCAGGTGGCCGGCGCTCACTATCCGGCCATCTAAATAGTCGGCGGCAGCGGCAACAATAACATAGATTCATGCAATGCATGAATCTATGTTATTGTAATCAGTGGCAGGGGGAGAGCCAGAGGGGGCGTCGCTCCAGCGCCCTCTATAGACGCACCACCACTGGGTTTAGGTCAGGCACTTTTCTGGTCAATCAAGCACAAGGATGATACTATGACCATTAAACCAGGTATTGGTATTTTTGGCAGTGTGGGTAGGTGCCAAGTCCTGCTGGAAAATTAAATCCACATCTCCATAAAGCTGGTCAGCAGAGGGAGACACAAAATTCTCTAGAATTTCCTGGTAGAGGACTGCACTGACTTTGTACTTGATAAAACACAACTGACCAACACCAGCAGATGACATGGTTTCCCAAATCATCACTGACTGTGGCAAATGTTGCATTTTATTTGGAAATCAAGGTCCCAGAGTATGGAGGAAGAGTGGAGAGGCACATAATCCAAGTTTCATGAGGTCCAGTGTGAAGTTTCCAGTGTACTAACTTCCAGTCCATATTAACTTCAGAATCCAAGTTTCATGAGGTCCAGTGTGAAGTTTCCAGTCAGTGATGATTTGGGGAGCCAAGTCATCTGCTGTTGTTGGTCCACTGTGTTTTATCAGGTCCAAAGTCAGCACAGCACTCTACCAGGAAATTCTAGAGCACTTCATGATGTAATATTCACATTTTCTGAGATTCTGCATTTTGGGTTTTGCCTGGAACGTATTGACCGACCTTTAAAACTGGGTCTCTGGCCCATGGGTTTTCCCCACTGGGGTACTGGAACAGTGAATACATTAGTGGGATTTAGTACATGGTATTACCCCCCCCCCCTTTTTTTAAGAAAAGGAGGTCCATATTAACTAACATTATATAATTGTTAGAGAATAAATCAATCCTCTGCTCTAAAAGCACTCCCCCCACTGCCTTCTTGAAGACAGGCGCTGGCCTGAAAGTGAGCTGTCCGCACTTCAAACACATCATGGAAGAGAGAGACGCACAACTGATGCTTTTCATCAAAGGCTTAGTAATAGAGGATTCATTATATACACATAATAGACCAATTAAAACAGGAGCTATTCTTTTAGGAATATACACCATGTAAGACAGCCTAGCTGAAAGTATATATTCAGCACTATATAATGGCTATATAGAACCCCCCCCCACCCCCATGTTTGTAGATGTCTTCTTAGTTAGCGAGCAGTTAAGGAAACTCGGTTGTATATGTGTTCCTAGGTAATGCTATGTGCTGTCCATAGGCACACGCCACTGCTTCCTTCCCCCAGCAATTTAACTGGCAGGAGCCTATCATTTCACACGGAACAATTTTTTACCTTAAAGTGGATGTAAACACAAATTTTTTGTTTTTTTGCTGTCACAATGTAGAGTATAAGATTTCCTATCATCTGTCTTGCCACAAAGAGAATCCAGCTCTGAGCAATCCTCTTTTATTTTTTCAGTGACATAAACGGACAAACAGGCGAAAACTTTTGTCCGTTCTTCCCCCTTGCTGTGAGTGACAGGTTATTTACATATCTTATGCACTAGCCTGAGACAGGCAATATTTTTTAATTGCCATCCCCACTCTTTTTCTGATGTCATGTGGGGCCGGCGTAAGCACGCGTAATTCAAATGTGGAAAGGGGGGGCGTGTTTTATGTAAATCTATGATGACCTGACGTGATTGACGTTTTGTACGGACATCGCATGCACCGTCCGTGTACATATCCCAGTGTGCATTGCTCCCAAGTACGGCGCAACGACGTATTGATTTCGACGTGAACGTAAATTACGTCCAGCCCTATTCGCGAACGACTTACGCAAACGACGTAAAAAATTCAAATTTCGAAGTGGGAACGATGTCCATACTTAACATTGGCTGCGCCTCCTAATAGCAGGAACAACCTTACGCCGAAAAAGCCTAACGTAAACGACGTAAATAAATTGCGCCGGCCGTACGTACGTTTGTGAATCGGCGTATCTAGGTAATTTGCATATTCTACGCCGAAAACAAGGGAAGCACCCCTAGCGGCCAACGCAATATTGCACACAATTATACGCCGCCGCATTCAAGTTACGTCGGTGGAGGAAGCCTATTTTTGGAGCGTATCTGCCATTGAGAATCGGCGTAACGATACGCCGGCGCAGATTTGAAATTACGACGGCGTATCTGGAGATACGCCGCCGTAAATGCTACATGAATCTAGCTCAGGGTAGCTCCCAGTGCTGGGCCCCATAGCTTACTCACAATGCGAGTCTTCAGAGACAGGGTCACACTTGAGGCTGTGCCACAGCTCTGGACCTGGAGAGCACCCTGTGGCTAACAAAGTGTATCTATGATCAACTTATATCATATTGAATTACATTTATCCTAGCCTATTCCAATTTGAGCAATCTTGAAGTCTATAAACTTACTTTCTGAAGAATCCCACATATTTACTTGCATTTACACATTCACAATGCACTACTGTGTCACCCAACCACAGAGGAGTTGAGAAGAGAAGTTTAAGGCGGCATAGTCAATATAGTAATCCTGCTTTCAGGCAACATAGCATTGGAGATGTCCTTTTTAGAATTTGAAAGTAAAACAAAGGAATGAGCAGAAAAGGAAGCTGCATTCATTGCAGGAAATTGTTGAAAGAGACGGCCAGCAGATAAGCAACAATAACATAAAATTCAATTTCCTTTTTTTAGTAATCTTATATTGGACTGTAAAAAATAACGATTGTTTGCATTGCTATTCTGATGTTATGTGTATGCTGTGGCTACAAATCTATTTAAAACCAGTAAATTCTGGAAGGCACCACAGTGCAGAACCCAGCAACCAAAAGGTCCACCCTCCGGGCTAGCTCTGCAACACTCAGTCCAGCTGGATCTGGGTATGGCACTCAAAAGTTGGGAAGGCTGATCAATATAGCTATGCAGAGATCAGCCCAGCAGTGATGTAGCAGGAAACCTGAAGAACTTTTCTCAGCAAAAAAGAAAATAAAAAATTTGATGGATTTTCGATTTGCCAGTCTCCTGTAGGCGGCAGTATAATCTGACAGACTCCAAATTCCATGTCCGTCAATAAATGAGAAAGTAATATCTAAATTCTTGTAAGGTGTTCTTTATATTTTACGGCATTCCCCTGTATGGATTCCCAAGAAACAATTTAAGATGATCAACTCCAATTAAGGTTCTTTCCTTTGGGGTTCCCAGCAACCAAGGTTTAAACTTACAACGACCCTGGTTACAGGGGGATTAGCATGTCCTGACCTCTACATATATTCTTTTAGCCGCTATGCTAATGCATGCCCACATCTGGCTGATAGCGGATGACTCTGCCGCCATGGTAGTATTGGAAGCACCCTATGTGGGCTCTTATGAAGCGCTTACAAACCTTGTATATAGAGGTTCAACTGCATCCCCTCCCTTGATAGTGGCAATGGAAGATTTCCTGGGGGTGTGGTAAAAGGCTCGGACAGAGTGACCCCCCCCCCCCACCCCCGGGCATGTTATTCCATATACCCAGATATGGTTCAACCCATCCCTACCAGAATTTGCTTCAATACCTGATTTCCAGATCCGGGCTGTAAAAGGCTATAAAAACATTTGGAACAGATCGGTCCAGGAGAGGAATTGAAGACCTTTGATGCTCTAAAAGCACAGTTTGGTCTTCCTAATGTATATTGTAAGATATTTGCAGCTCAGGCACGCATTTTATACACAATTAGAAACTTCATCTGCAGCTTTCTTTACCTCCACCCTCAAGACTGTACTGAGAGATGAATCTCTAGCTAAGCCCCTCTCAAATATTTAAGGCTATGCTCCCCTCTGTCCAATTGGGACTCAAATATATTAAAGCTAGATGGACATTAGATGTTCCTGGGTTAGATGGCGACTTGGGGGGGGGGGGCAAACTATGGGAATGTTCCTTTCTCCAACTAGTCTTAGTTAAAGATAGACTTTAAAATCCTGCACAGAATTTATCTCACCTCTGTATGACTACACAGAATATCTCTCCATATCCCTGCGGTGTGTGCTGGCGGTGCTCCGCAGACTCATTGTACTCAGTTCATATTTCCTGGCAACGTCCTCATATTCAAAATTTTGGGTGGCTGCAATATCATTTATCTACTCAGTGCCCACCATACAGATACCTCAGACAGTGGCGGTCTGTCTAGTGGACACCCTGGCCCACCATAGAGCCCCATGAACCCTTGTAAGACTGCTTTTATCCTATGCAAGAAATTTGATTGGAGGTGGAATTTTTCACCCTTTACCCAGTTCTTACTGTACTGAGTGAATCACATTATTTTGTAGGAATCTTTAAGTGGCTAATGGAGTGTACTCCTGGCTCAGTGTCAGGGCATTAGAGTGTGTCTATCTAAAAATAATCGTATATACTGGAGTATAAGCCACGTTTTTCAGCCCTTTTTTTTGGTCTGCTGCATTCTCACCTTCGGCTTATACTCAAGTCAATACCTTTTCCCAGTTTTTGTGTGGTAAAATTAGGTCCTCTGCTTATACTCAAAAATTATATATATATATATATATATATATATATATATATATATATATATATTACACACATACAAGGGCTGCACGATTCTGGCCAAAATGAGAATCACGATTCTTTTGCATAGAATGAAGATCACGATTCTCTTACGATTCTCAAAAAAAATAATTATTTGACTGTGGTAATATTCATAATATATATTATAAGGGCCCCCCTTTAGCCTGATACTCAAGTTTCCTCCAACTCCAAGAGCATGCTGGCAGGTTAGCTCCTGTCTACATTGGACCTAATATGTGTATGTGAGTTTGGGACTTAGATTGTAAGCTCCATGAGATCAGGAACTGATGAGAAATGTACAGTATGCAAATTGTTGGTGCTGTATAATTATTATTAATATCTAGCAATTGTGGCACATGGAAATGCCAATTGAAGGCACCATCTCTGTGCCACCCCTCAACATACAGAACACAACCCAGTACCCACTATACCTTTCCTCCCTATTCAGAGCACAGCCCAGCACCATCTCTATGCCATCCCCTATATACAGTGCCCAGCAACATCTGTGCCATCCCCGATATACAGGGCACAGCCCGGCACCATTCCCCCTGATATACAGATCACAGTTCAGCACCATCTATGCCCCCCCCCCCCCCCTATATACAGAGCACAGCCCAGCACCATCTCTATGCCATGCATCCATAAAGAGCATAGCCCAGCACCATCTCTATGCCATCCATCCATATACACAGCCCAGCACCATCCCTTCATATATAGAGCACAGCCCAGCACCATCTATATGCCACCCCCCATATACAGAGCACAGTTTAAAACCATCTTTGTGCCATCTTTCCATATACAGAACACAGCTTAGCATCTTCTCCATATACAGGGTCACCTGGCTGGGGGTCACAAGACATCCTGGGTGACATTGCAGGGGGTGCAGGTACACAAAGGCAGAACGCGGTTCACTCACCGTCCAGAGTGGCTCTCCGGGGGGACACAGGCGGCGCCTTCAGCACCTCGGACAGTAGCGACGGCTTTTTTCCCGCCAGCCGAGAAGCGTGCTGGTACCGCCCACGCCCAGGCATCACTCTGCCTCTGATAACTGACGTCAGTTCCGGTTGCTGACGTCAGTGCCATTTGCGTTCCACGCTGGTTACGTGGAACCGGCGGCGACATATGAAAATCGCGGGTCATCCCGCGGGGAGATCGTGGACGGAGAGAATCGAGATTCTCTCCGCGATTAATCGTGCAGCTCTAATACACATACATACACACACACACACACACACACACACACACACACACACACACACACACACACACACACACACACACACGTATTTATCGGCGTATAACACACTTTTTTCCTTTTAAAATCAGGGGGAAATAGTGGGTGCGTGTTATACGCCCATATCACTTTCTTTTTTACCAACGGGGTGGGTGGGGATTGGGCGGTGGTGCCATGCCAGCCGTCCCGCCTCTCCTAGCCCTGGGACAGCCCGCTGGCAGATTAAAAAAAACACATCACTGTCATAGACCGCACATACCTCATTCTCCCTGTTCTTTCTGGCCACTCTCCTCCTCCCCCCTCAGAATGTAGTTTAAGATTGGAGGAGAAGAGCGGTCACATGAAACAGAGGAGAGCGATCATGTGACCAGCCGGAAAGAACAGTGACACCGTATGTACGAGAAGTGACTGGCAGTGATTGTTTTAAAACTTTAGAGTACGCTGGAAGTGCTGACCCAGGAGACTGGGGGGTCTCTTGGGGAGTGCAAGGGGGCTGTGCAATGTAAAGGAGCTGTGTACTGTGCAGGGAAAATGCTGTGTAATGTAAAGAGGAGCTACATAATGTGCGGGGATCTGTGCAATGTGCGGTGGGGGGGCTTTGGTCTGTGTAATGTGCAGGGGAAGGGGGGGGGGCTTTGGTCTGTGTAATGTGCAGGGGAAGGGGGGGGCTTTGGAATGTAAAAGGGGCTGTTGAAAGTTTTTTTCCTTAAACTTCCCTCTTAAAATTAGGGTGCGTGTTATACGTCTGTGCGCCTATAAATACGGTATATATAAAAAATAAATAAATGTGTGTGTGTGTGTGTGTCTCTCTGTTGTATATGTACTGAGCCTGGGTATGCCCAATAGGCTCTGTTCTGTACCTAAACTTAAAAAAATAAAAAGTGATCCTGTCAGGAGTTGAGGAGAAACAGTAACACAAGCATAAATGTGCTTTAATTGTTACCAAATTGTTCTGTGTGCAGTATGAACCTGGTCTGAGAGTAATGACACATTCTAAATGTTAAATTTCTGACTGTAAATGTCAATTTTCATTGTTCTAATCTAATGCACACAGTGACTCCTAAAACTCATGATATAGGTAAAAATGAAAAATGGCCAACACACATTATGAAAACTGTGGCAGAGACTGTAAAGAATCGGACACATCGTGCAATTTAAGCAAGTTTTGGCTTTATTCGATCAGCATCAAAACCATTTACATTTACTGTATAGTACCCATTTTGACAATTATGACCCAGAAAAATAAAGGTGCTTGATTTTGTAGAAAAATATAAAATATCATTTTATATGAACATTGGACAGGCACTTAACGATACTAAAAAATGCCCTGAGGAAAGGTGCTCTGCATACAAATCTATAATGCAGACTTTTGGATTTGGAGGAAGATGGAAAGGGAAAAAAAAATTAAGGATTATTGAAATGCTTAAAATAAACGGTGTAGCAAAACACAACAAACAAAATGTTACAGATATTAAATAAATTTCAGTTGACAAGAATATTTAAACATTAGTAAAGGGGGTTTCATAATTACCAGACTATTTTTACATCAGCTATACATAAAACTTAATTACAGATTGGATAAAATATTTTTATCTTTTGGTCACAAATTCATAAACATGAAATCTGGCAAAAACTCTTGTACATAAACTCCATATTGGATAAAACATAAGAAAATGTTCCAGTGGAAAATCAAATATGTTAATATCTGGCTATACACAGCCGGGAATGATGGAGAGCTCATTCAGAAGTGGGCGAATTATAGTCCCCCCTTCCCCCATTTAATAGTCTCAACAGTTTTACCATTAAGGAGTATCTGGCATTGATTACTGAATTCTTTCAGAAAGCTGAAATCGAGCATTATTTTGGCAAATGGACTACCGTATTTATCGGCGTATAACACACACCCTAACTTTAAGAGGGAATTTTCAGGAAAAATAAATTCCACAGCCCCCTGCGTATAACACGCAGGCACAGTTAACCCTCTATTTTTCAGGGTAAAAAAGTGAGTGTTATACGCCAATAAATACAGTATTTTGTCCAAATGTTTGACTACAAACCTTAAGCCAGCCATAAATGGATCAAATCTTGGCCGGCCAAGACTCGATACATCTATGGGCAGGCTGGTTGTACCCTAGTCAATCCATCATTCGACTTGGCTACAACCAGCCTGTCAGATTTTTTATATGTGGTTACTGTTATAGCGCCACTAGCAGTAATCATTGTGTTTTGTTGGCTGGGAAGGCACAACACTGTGTTGCTAGGGAAATTGAGGGATTATCTTTTCTTTCACCTGTGGTCGAAGGAAAGAAAATCAAAGCAAATCTATGGCTTGCCCTAGGATGAAATACCGTATATTATGGGTGGAACTAGGGTTGACTGGATGGCACTGAAATGACTTGTATAACTTAGTTAACAAGAAATTAAGGAGATTTTTGCATTGAAGCAAAAAAAGAAAAAAAAGACACCGTCTCCAGTTTGTATGACTGTTGAGAAATGTTTCAGGAAATGACTGGGATGTCCATAACAAATCAATTCCTCCAAGAATGCATGGTATGACAGGCAGCTAAGTTTTGGCAATTCTACCCAACATTGGCCCCGAAATGGAACACATTAGTAGATCAGACACACTGCATGTAAGACATAAAAAAAGTCCACTTTTTAGGGAAAGTCTCGGACGAGTAACAGGTGCGCCATATAAATATTTTACACAAAAACGTGGCAGGATGTTGAGATTTTCTTTGGTTGTTATGTTACCCAACCCTGTCAACATAATTTAAACAGTCACAATTATAAATAACGCCTCAATCTGACATGAGGATAGGAAAACGCAGCTGGGATTTTATTGCACTGCAACTCCTACGGAGTTAAAATAAAAATGGTATTCATCTTTCCAGCTGTGGAACAGTGCATAGGCTAAATGTGTACATTTCTGTTACAATCTAGTGCTACTTACAATGTGCAAGGTTGATTTATCACATCAAAGAATGTGCACTATGTATACCAATGGCCATTTATACAGCTCAAGTGTCTCTATCTGGATATATAGCTTTGTGTCTTAAATGTTCTTCCAGGCACTGAATAGCAACGGGGTCCATATTTACATCAAATTTGTTAGCAAACAAGTGGTGCTGCTTCAACATGAACTGTAAGTCCCCCGCACCGAAGACACAAACTGAGCGGACATGGGTCCCGCTGCATGGAGGATATGGGGCACCCTTGCTGACATCTCCTTCCAAGTATTCCCATGTCACAAACCTGGCTATGGAATTCATGTCAGATATATCATATTTAATATTTGCAGGGACTGATCCAGGCACTTCTGGAATTCTATTTAGGGTAGCCCACAAAAATTCATCCGGGCTATAGGTATCCTTGGACCATTCTAAAAACGTTCTAGCTTTTTCATTTTCCAAAACATGCCCAACAAATGCCCTACTGACAATGAAGTAGGCACTGCCAGAAAATACTGTAATCTGAAAAGGTGGAGGTTCTTTGTCAATATCCGTTTTATGAATAACCCCGCTTTCTATGTCATAGTGTTTTCGCCATCTGGTTTCTTTGTGCGCTGGCATCTTTTCAGTTTCTAGACTGTTCTCTCCTTTTAACGCTTTTAACATTTGCACCATTTCCCCGTTGGTCTTTATTGGGAAGTCCATGCCACACAGGTTTATTAAGTACTTCCACTGTGCATTGGCTTTGTATAAATCTTTCATGCAGTTAAGGTCAGCTTGAACCCGAGTCCAAGATGCATACACTACATTCTCCAGCTCAGATGCAATAAAGACATTTTCAAAGCAAGATGCGATCGCCTTCACCGCGGACAAAAAGGATTCCGAAGACTTTTTATCAACGTGGATGCAGTAGTAGTTCTGAGGCATATAAATGCTACGTAAAAGTCTTTCCAGCATGTCAATTTTTTGGTGAACCACTATTGAATAGGCTATAGGAAATTCACTCTCCTCCTGGCTAAGGGGATACAGGAAATATTTACGATTTCTAGTAAATGAGTTGCAGTCTTTTGTCATATTGATGAAGTCATTTTCCGTCAGCCAGCTGTGAGTTTTTTTGTAATCCACTCTTAGCAGGTCCAGTTTGGCAGCCTGAATTTCCTCAATGTCCCCCTTGATGATTTTGGTGCAGTTGACATGGTTTTGGTTTTCCTCTACCAACTCTAAGTTTCTTTTGCTAAAAACCAGAGCTTTGCTGTGGTTCTTAAACAGCGTAAGAGTCACAGCGGTTAGAGCTATAAAGAGGAAAAGGCTTACGCAATTCACTTTGCAATGGCGGAGTTTTCTTCTCAGCATTTCAAAAATTAGCAGGGCACTTTAAACATAAGAAAAAAAAGTACAATGGAGAAGACTATCTTGTACAGCCTAGTCGTCGTCGTCACCAAATATCAGCTGCAGAAGTGTCATTTTAAATCGTATGGGCCAAGCAGCTCCTGAAACAGAAAAAGAAACTATGGTTAGATTTAAAATTAAATCATTTAAAAAAAAAAAAAACAACAAGCTACTTATACACCAGTGTCTTTTAGATAAGATGCTGCATTTGTAAACTAAGCCCTCCTTATTTAGATCTATTTATCTAACCAAATATACATTGATGCTGAATGATATTACATCATTGCATCCTACTTTTAAATAGCCACATGTAAGTAGCTTCAAGTTCCAATAGTAGCCACTAGTGATGGGCTCAGGTGTGTTTGGATCAAATCCACCAGGGTATGTGCAGCTGCCGGTCAGGAAATGCCTCACTGCCTATGAGCGGCAATGAGCAGTGACGGCTTCTTGGTGGGTCCGGTCCGAACATGCACAGGTCCATCGCTAGTAACCACCATTTAGATGTGGAGTGTGTAAGGCCCTTTCACATGTGCGGACCGTATGTCCACATTTTCATCCATCCGTTTGCGGATGAAAACGGGACATACATTGGTCCCTATGTGATTGCAGGTGTCAGCGGATGAACATCCGCTGACACCCGTAATCACCCGCCTCCGAATTTGCGGATTAAAGAAAATCCTATTTTTTCTTCCGTCTGCGGATCGGATGAACACGGACATATGGTCGGTGTTCATCCGATCCCCCCATAGGGGAGAGCAGAGAAAAGACAGGGCGGTCCCCGCACACTGTGCAGGGACCGCCCTGTCAGCCGACGGCTCAGCGGGGATTTTACGTAGGATCCCCATTGAGCTGACGGACACACGGAGGCGGATCATTACTGATCCGCCCCGTGTGAAAGGGACCGCCCTGTCAGCCGACAGCTCAGTGGGGATTTTACGGAGGATCCCCGCTGAGCTGACGCACACACGGAGGCGGATCATTACTGATCCGCCCCGTGTGAAAGGGCCCTAAGTAATTAAAACGTGAAAGAACACATCTCTGGCCCTCCTTTAAAAAAAGCATGTACCTCCCTGCTAGCCACTAGTAGGTGCAGACTAAAGCCTGGTACACACCATATCAGCTCCTGCCAGAGCCGATGTACTAACAATCTGACGTTGGTACAGCGATCTCCCCCACTGAGCTGTTGTGTTCTGACAGGGGGGACGCCCCCCAAGAACACTCCAATCGGCGCTTTCAGCCATCACAAGCCAAATGTCAGCTGGTTTTTATTAAACTGGCCGATGCCGCCTGGAATTTGGCCCATGTGTACAAGGCATAACAGTGCTGTGCCGATCAGTTGTTTGATTCTGGTTTCTGAAGCAGGTCTGCTAATGGTAAAAAAAAAAAAAAAAAAACAAACAAACACACACACAAGTGAGGAGCATAATGCTTACCCAAAGTCTATACCACCCAGGAAATATTAAAAAACAGCAGCTACAGGGATGCACAGGGGACACATTATCAAAAATGTATTTAACACTACTAATACAGCATTTTTAGTCAACGATTAATGCCCTTTTAATACTTAAAGTGGTTGTAAAAAGTAAACTTTTTTTTCTATGCATCAACATTAAAAAACCTTTTACGTGCAGCTCCCCCCTAAATACTCACCCGAGCCCGATCTTGGGCCAACGTGCACTCTGCAGCAGCTCTTCTTTCATGGGTTCAGCTGACAGCAGTGGGAGCCATTTCTGCTGTCAGTGAAAACCTGTAAATAAAGAGCAGGGGGTGGGGCCAAGGCAGAGACACAAACAGCCCAGCTCGGGAGTGAGCCCATACGAGTGTCCCCGAAAGAAATGGCTTCCTATTGGGGCACTTGGCTGGAAGGAGGAGTCAGGAGAGTCGGCAGGGGACATGAAAAGAGGTGGATTGAGGCTGTTCTGTACAAAATCAATGCACTGAGCAGGTATGCTTTTTTTTTTTACAAAAAAAGAAAAGGAAACGTAATATCACTTCAATGCAATGAATGATAATTTACAACTATAAAATGTGTTTTTTTTTTGTCTAGGGTACCTTTAAATGCAATTTTAAGTCCCTTGCTGTTTTGTAGGCCCTCTCATCATCGTATGGTCCTCCAGAGCCGCATAGCAGTCCTTCATTGAAAAAAGGAAGTGCCCCCCCCCACACTATCTAAAGGAAAGAGGAGTGCCAGGGGAGCAATGAATAAAGTAAATAAAGCTGCTTTTTAATGGTTTCTAGAACTAAAAATAGCATTTAACTCTTGCAGTGTATGGGGTGCAAGGAGTTTTAAAAGTTTCCCATAGTTCATCTTTAAAGTGAAAGTTCACTCAAACTGTAGCTGTGTTTACTTTAAATACCCAATCACAAAACAAAAAAAAAAAAAAGTTTTTCCCTTGACTGGATTATTAAAGAGAAATTTCACTCAAATTTGTTGAGTGAATAGTTACAGCTTATTTAGTAAAAAAATGATCAAATCAAGCAACATAAAAAGCAAGTATTTCCTGAACTATTGACCAATCCACCCCACACAAATGCTTCAAATTCACAGACAGACAGTTTATTAAAACCTATTAATTCGTATTGAAAGTCTTCAAGTAAATTCCACATTGTAAAATCATTACTGCATTTTGAATAAGGCCCCTTTTACACTGAGGAGTTTTTCAGGTGGTACAGCGCTAAAAATAGCGCCTAAATACCGCCTGAAAAACTCCTGCCCAGCCTTCTCAATGTGAAAGCCCGAGGCGCTGGCAGGATTCCGACGGTATAGCGACGCTATTTTTAGCGCCGCTATACCGCCACCGCACCGCACCACCATAATAAAAATATCCTAACAGATTGTAACCCTTCCTCACCATTTAAAAATAAACAAAAAACTCAAAAGATTTCTTTTAAAAAAGGTTTCCGTTAAGTGATCATTGGCACAGTTATGGTTAATGCATTTGCATAATAAGACAATCAGTGACGGCTGGAGGTAAATTTTCTTGGGGGGGCGGTGGCAAACAGTGCACCCAGCACACACCCACCCCACGGGTCGGTCAGCCGCTGCACTTACTCCATCCATGGTGGGCAATCACAGGCAGTTTCCCCGGATCTGCGGGCAGCTTCTCCTATCCCTGCTTGTGGCTTCCATCTCCTCCCTCCTCCTCAGCAGCCAATCAGAATGCTTCTCCTTTCGGCCATTCGGGAAACAGGTCTCAGACCCGTGCTTCCTGATTGGTGGAGAGGCGATTCAGTGTGAGAATAGGAAATATTCATTCCCTAGTCTCACACACCTGGGTGGGCTCCGAGTTCACCCTATTTTGAAGCCCATTAGAGCCTCTGGCTCTAATCGGTGCTTAAAAAAATAAAAAACACACCCCCAACCACATTGGAATTCAAGGACGCCGGGTGCATGGATAAAGGGGGAAGCAATGGATAGGGGGGGGGGGGGTGGCGCCGGTGCGCCCTTAATGGACCATTCCCCAAATTGTAGAATTTTTTTTTTTTGGTGTAAATATTATTTTATCAATTCATACTTTTTTGAAGGGCAATTCCACGGTTTAAGCTCGCTCTCAAAATTCCTGACAAGCCACATACACACACGTCCTCGCTCCACCCACCAGTATAGACTTTCCATTAGAATTAATAGCGAATGCTGTACCCATCATTTTCACACTTGTTACAGTTACCGCATGCATCACTTTAGCGTGTTGGTCATTTTGAAACCAACAAAAAAAAGCAACTCGATGGTTTCCTTTAGTTTCATCTCTACACACAACTTTCCGTTCTAGCCGTTATTTTTCTAGTGAAGGACGGTTTTGGTGAGCTGTGACTTCACATTTCCTTCCTCATTTTTTATACATTAGCCCTGCTGACAATCATGTCCATACATAGCACATGCATTTATTTTTATTTTTTTAAAGATTTGATTCGAATTTGAAAGCTAAAAATTACAATTTAAAGTATATGGCAAGGCATTTTTTTTTTCTTTAAATAGAACAGAGTGGGAATAGGTTAGACATTCCAACAACTTTTTATTGCTTGTTTTCTGCAGTCTTTAACTTTAATTAGAAACTTGAAAGTGATTGCAAAGTGTCCACATACTTTAGTTTTTTCTTTACAGATGCAATAGTAATAAAAATTGGATTATCTAGTGATCAGATTGAAATATATGTGGGCACTAGATAAACATTCAGTCCACCAAATTCCCCAAACTGAAGAAACTCAAATTGTCTGTCATCATATCATCAATCCTCAAGTTTTAACATAAACTGCTGAGAAACGCAGGGAAATTGAATTCTGGGGCTTTTCCCAACTCAGGACTAATAATGCCATGGTTGCAAATAAGCAATATTTGAATATTTTATGTAAGCATATGCATAACTACTATGAGGGATCAGGTAAAATGACCATTTTCTATTCATTTTTTTTTATACTATAAAGTCTATATCTTACTTTGTATATATAAACTGCTTTTATATTCCTTGCTCAAAATGGCGGCTAGTAGCACCCCCTCCCATCAAGTGAAAAATGCAACTAAAAAATGGCGCCCCCAACCAGGACTACGCCCCAATTGGTGACGCCCAGATCCTGGAGGAAGTTCACCTTACACGGACACAACCAATCCCAAGCTACTAATACCTAGATATCATTATGCCAATGATACACATATTCATCGCATTAGTAGCCCACCGATAAAACCCCCATGTATCCGGAACCAATAAAGTGAGTATCATCAATCTGAGGACAGTCTCAGTGTAATCCTTTCTCATGCTTGCACTAAGTCCTATAGGTTAAATCAGGACAGGGCAGATACTCAGACGATTGGTCTGTTCCGAAACATTACCACTTTTCTTTGAAGGTATTAAAAAAATTATATATATATATATATATATATATATATATATATATATATATATATATATATATATATATATATATATATATATATATATATATATATATATATATATATATATATATATATATATATATATATATTTTTTCCCCAGCATAAAAAAAAATGTATTTAATTTCTTTAAAAAATGCAAATTAAAATGAGTGAAAAGTGTGTGTGTATATATATATATATATATATATATATATATATATATATATATATATACATATACATATATATATATATATATATATATATACATACATACAGACATACAGACATACATATACATATACAGACACATATATACACACACACATACACACACACATACACACACACACTTTTCACTCATTTTAATTTGCATTTTTTAAAGAAATTAAATAAGTTTTTTTTATGCTGAATGAAATTTGCGCAACTGTTTATCGTGTAAATAGATACCAAACGTGTCAATTGCTAAAACTGCGAGCACACGTTAGACAGACAACCATGATTTATGGCCCTACACACCTTCAGACTCTGTAAAAGGGATCTCTAGAGCTGCCTAGGTCACTTTTACTCGAAAGTTGATTGAAGGCTGAATACAACAATACAAAGCTTGCTGCTGTGAGCTTGTTTTAACCACTTCAATACCTTTGATTAGTACAAACCACTGTTCCTTTAACACGAATGTGATGTCACAGAAATAGCGACTGAAACTATACAGAGGCAGGGTCTGGTCACTAATCACAAGTGTCTGGTCACTTGAACAGAAAACGGGGGAATAGAAAAACATTTTGGGATGACTTTTGGAAGCGATTTCCAAAAAATTATGTGTCTATAAAAAAGGTAACTGGAGTAAACATTACTACTAGGTATACATGTGCCTACAAGACTACTGAAGTTTGCCCAGAGTGGTGCTTTAACTTTTTCACAATGAATCTGGAGGAGTAGACTAAAAAAATTAAATTAAATAAAAGTAAATCAGTAATCTCTGGAATATGGTACAGGGCACCTTCAGGTGATTGGACGCTGACAAAAAAGGTTTGCAGGGACATCCTTCTTGATAAACCCTTTCAATCCCAGCTAGCCTAATTTCTGTAGCAAGCCATGGGGAGATCACAATAATAGAAGGAAGAGCCCACTACAGTACTCCAGGTTATGGATTATACCAATAAGTCAAACTTAAATGAAGAGAAGCCCAAATAGACAGGCAATCTGAGACAGTTGCCTGATGCTTAAAGGGGAGTTCCAGCCATTTGTGTGTTTATTAAAAGTCAGCAGCAACAAAAAGTGTAGCTGCTGGCTTTTAATAAACAGGCACTTACCTGCTCCAGCGCTCCAGCGACGCGCCGGCCGGGGCTCCGCTCCTCTCCCCCCTCCCCGGCCGGCGTCTTCATCTTCAGTGTGGGCACCCGGCCGTGACAGCTTTCGGCTTCACGGCCGGGCACCCACTGCGCATGCGCGAGCGGCGCGGCACTGCGCATGCGCGAGCGGCGCGGCCCGGCGCCGTGTAATTGGCCAGGAGATCGCCTAGGACCTGTGACGTGTCCTAGGCGATCGCCAACAGCAGCCACTTCCTGAAGGCGACTAAGCTTAGTCGCCTACAGGAAGGAGGAAGTGGGACAGGAAGTCCCACTCGTGCTGAAGCCCCCACTCCCCCCCCAAAAAAATTACATGCCAAATGTGGCATGTAAGGGGGAGAGGAGTGGGTTAAGAGGAAGTTCCAAATTTGGGTGGAACTCCTCTAAGTCTAATGCCCCGTACACACGATCGGTTCGTCTGATGAAAATGGTCCGATGGACAGTTTTCAGCGGACGGCCCGATCGTGTGTGGGCCCCATCGCCCCCCCCATCAGTGAAAAAACTTAGAACCTGTTTTAAAATTATCTGATGGTTAAAAAAACGATAGAAAAAACGATCGTCTGTGGGCAAGTCCATCGGTTAAATATACACACATGCTCAGAATCGAGTTGACGCATGCTCGGAAGCATTGAACTTAATTTTTCTCAGCACGTCGTAGTGTTTTACGTCACCGCGTTCTGACACAAACAGATTTTTAACTGATGGTGTGTAGGCAAGACTGATGAAAGTCAGCTTCATCGGATATCTGATGAAAAAAATCCATCGGTCCGTTTTCATCGGATGAACCGATCGTGTGTACGTGGCATAAGAAGTACAACAGAGCATGTCTGAACAGGGAGGGAAGGAACACCATCTTTCAGGCTTTAGGTTTAGACGAAAGCTTTTCTAATCCACCTAGCAATGGTGGAGCGATATGCAGGGAGTCCTCAGGAAGCACAAACAGAAATTCAATTTCTGAAAGAAAGCTGTAACAGAGATAAACTCACAGTACATACACCGAACAGTGCAAGAAAATCTCCCTAGGATGCTTCAAAGCATGAGATAAAGAAAGGACAATATCCTGAACAATGTGGAAAGCAGAGAACATATTTTTTCAGGGAAAAAAGAGGCCTTAGAAGGAAAGGACAGAGACTCCTCTAGCAGATGTGTTAATTATCAGAAAGACCACTTATGGATAAGAACGGTTAGGAAAAAAAAAAAAAAAAAACTTGATTGGCTCTTTTGGCTTTCAGAAGCCACCCATGAACCAGACTGAAATCCCACAAGGATACAGGCGAATTAACAGGAGGAGCTATACGAGTGACTCACTGAACAAAGACCATAACTGAGAGGCCAAAGGTCCCTATAAAAAGAATGTCACGGTTTAGTCCTCTAATGCAGTGGTCATCAACCCTGTCCACAGGGCCCACTAATAGACCAGGTTTGCAAGATAACTGAAATACATCACAGGTGATACAATTTGCTGCTCAGTGATTGCAGTATTCTAGTCTGCATCTCCCCATGGTAATACATAAAACCTGGCCTGTTAGTGGTCTCTGAGGACAGGGTTGAAGAACACTGCTCTAATGGTTAAGGCCAAATATTGGTCTAGACCAGACCTGGACAAAGAACAGTATGCATCTCAAAGAGTTCTTTCAAAAGATGAAAGTTCCTTGACTTGCACCAAGCAAATTAGGACTTCCAGGTGCAATAGTAGACTTTACTAGAAGTTGGGTTTCCTAGCTTTGAAGGGAGTGTGAATGACAGAATCCAAGAGGCCCCTGTTCATCAGAATTGTCTCTTCAACAGTCATATTGTTAAAGCCTGCCTGCCTGCGAGAAAGGAAAAAGATGGAACACCGATTCCTGGAACAGGGGTCTGATAAAGAATACTGACAGGGCTGAAATCTGACCTCCAATTGTACTCAGCCAATCTGATTTCCTCAGCCGACTGTAGAAGAGAGAATTTTCCCATCACTTATTTCAGAGGATGCCATTTTCTAGCTTCACACCAAGCAATACAAGTCTTCCAGACCTTATGATAGATCTTTCTAGTGACAGCTTTTCTAGCGTTCACAAGGGTAGACACCACTGGTCCCAAGATGCCATTAGGGCTGCAACTAACGATTATTTTAATAATCGATTAGTTGCCCGATTATTGTTTCGACTAATCGGATAATCTTAAAAAAAAAAAAAAAAAAGTGTGGTGTACAATTTAGTTAATATGTAAATAAAAAAAGGCAATTTATTCTTAAATATCCATATGCAGTGGTAAATATAAATAACCAACTACAGTAATTGCCTTCTATTACCTCCACTTGCTCTGGGTTTGGATGCCGATCTTCTCTGCACAGAGTCTTTAAAGTGATTATTTTTTTTTTAAACAAACTTGTTATACTTACCTGCTCTGTGTAATTGTTTTGCACAGATGAGCCCAGATTCTCCACTTCTGGGGTCCTTCACCGATGCTTCTGGCTCCTCCTGCCTTCAGAGTGCCTCAATAGCAAGCTGCAAAGTATAGTATAGAGCGCTCGCTATAGCAAGGTAAAAAAACGAATGCCTTTAGAACCACTCACTTCGAGGACTACATGTCCCATGAGGCATTGCTCCTCACACTTTCAAATTCTCAGGCACTTAGTGACATGTATGGATGGTGTACTGAGCTGTATGTGTGCTGCACTGCATTTCCTGATATGTAAACCAATAATGCATACTATATGCAGGCCAACTAATCAACTGGCCGATTAATCAATTATGAAAATAGTTGACAACTATTTTCGTAATCGATTAGTTGTTTCGGCCCTAGATGCCATGGTCCGTCAACACCCTGGCTTCAATAGCCATGCCATCAAATTTAGAGACTGTAAATAGGGGTGAAATATAGGACCTTAAAGACAGAAGATCGGGGTGGCGTGGAAGCAGCCATGGCCCGTCTATTGTCAGTCTCACAATCTTCGAGAACCAGGGCCTTCTGGGCCAGGCTGGTGCCACCAGAATAACTGGAACCCCCCTCTCTCCGAATCCTGCGCAACAAATGTGAAAGGAGAGGGATGGGTGGGAAAGCATGAACCAGGGAGTACTCGCTCCATGGAACTACCAGAGCATCTGCTCCGATTACCAGAGGGATCCCTTGTTCGGGACACAATCTGCTGTAGCTTGTTGTTGAACCTGGATGCCAATAGGTCAACGTCTGGACATCCCCAATGCTGGCAAAATTTCCTGGAACACCCCTGGGTGTAGGGACCATTCCCCTGGGCAGATCTGCTAGCGGCTGAGATGATCTGCCTTACAGTTCTCTACTCCTGGGATATGGACTGCTGATAGAATCGGCACATGTCCCTCTGCCCAGGCTAGTATGTGGTTCACCTCCTTCAGAGCTGAAAGACTCCTGGTACCGCCTTGGTGGTTTATATAGGCCACTGCAGTGGCATTGTCAGACTGAACCCCGATATGGCAGTCCTGAAGCTCCACCGTCCAGGACCGTAGGGCCAGACGTACTGCCCGTAACTCTAGGATGTTGATGGGCAGGATCTGTTCTGTCCTTGACCATTTCCCCTGAGCTGTGAGCCCCCTTCTAGGATCGCTCCCCAGCCTGAGAGACTGGCATCTGTAGCCAGTACTCTACAAGTTACCGGGAGGAAGGATCTTCCCTTTCGCAGGTTCTAATCCTGCAACCAGCAGTTTAGGCTTAAGCGTGCCCAAGGAGATAAGAATATTGGATAATCCAGGGCTTGACCTCTCCTGTTCCAAGCTAACAAGATATCTTGTTGCATAAGCCTGGAACGGAACTAGGCATAGGGCACTGCCTTGGAGGACCCCATCCTTCCTAGCAGACTCATACAGAGCCGAATGGAGGCATGTTCAGTGCCCCTTATCCGACGCACCTGATCCTTCAGGGCACAGATCCTTACGGGTGGCAAAAATACCCTTGTTTGGACCGTATCTAGGATCGGACCTGAATACTTCAGACTTTGAGCTGGTCTCAAGGCTGACTTTTGGTATTTATGACCCAGCCTAAGCTTTCCAAATACCGCACTGTGCAGGTTATGCTCTGACCTAGAGCCTGTAGTGAGTAATCTGAGCAGGGGGTCGTCCAGATACACAAGCACCAAGATCCCTTGGGCCCCTAAAAGACCCAGTACTGGTGTTAGGACAGGGGTGCCCAACCTTTTGAAGAGTGAGGGCCACTTAAGCAACTTGGTAACCATTCGGGGGCCACAATGAGCGGAGTGGGTGGATGACAGGTCACGGCTACTCTATAGGCCCTCCAATCTGCCCAGATGAAAGGGGATGAACTCCCTTCTGTTTTTCAGGTTGGAGGTAGGCAGGCGTAAATAGACATCTGTCGCTCTATAGAGGTGAATTGAGGGTCCCATTTGGTCAGGCTGATCATGGGAAAAGGGCCCAAGACTGCTTTCACACTGATGTTCTGCGATTTCCCCACACCGCGGGTGCAGGTTTAGTGCACCTGTGTCTATCCTGCGGGTTAGCGGAACTTTGCCATAGGACTTTGCCTGTGCAAAAGCCGGTGCTGTAGAGAAAGCATCGGCTTACGGGGCTCTGCTCCGTAGCTGCTTTCTTCCACTACCACCAGAATTTACAACACTGATGCTGTGGTATGGCGGATCGGCAACCTGCGATCTGGGCTTGCTAAACCACCATTCCAGGGCAGGAGGTCGCGGGCCACATCAGAGGGCTATGCGGGCCACATGTGGCCCCTGGGCCACCGATTGGCCACCCCTGTTTTAGGACCTTTGTAAACACCCGGGGAGCTGTGGAAAGCCCGAAGGGCTCTACTCTACTGCAAGTCGCAGGGACCTCTAATGAGGCTGAAAGATAGGTATGTGTAAATTAAGCGTCCTTCATATCGATGGAGGCTAGAAAGTCTCCCATTCGGAGCGAAGCTACTACTGAGCAGACAGACTCCATCTGAAAGGACTGGATTAGTAGAAACTGGTTCAGGGATCTTAGATCCAAAATGGGCCTTGGATCCCTGCTTGGTTTTCAAACCATAAACAGGTTCGAATAAAACCCTGCGCCCCTTTTGGATACATCACTCCTCGATGCACTAAATGATGTAGTGCCTGAAACAGCAAGTTTCTTTTTGGAGGATCCAAGGGAACGCTGGATCTTAGAAACCTCTGAGGGGGAACCCCCTGTAACTTTAGCTTGTAACCGCAGGATATAGTTGAGGAGACCCACTCGTCCTTAACCACGGTTCTCCAAATGTCCGCAAAGGGGGCATCCCCTCGAAAGGAGAGCTTGGTGCAAAATTTAGAAGAGCTTTGGACCCGGGGCTTTTTCTGGCCCTGTGGCTTGCCCCTGGCTCTAGCACCCCGTTGGCAGGGGAACCGCCTTGGCGCAGACACCCCTGGGGAAGCAGTCCCTGAGGTTTTAAAATGGGGGGTGCCTGGTGCTTCTCTTCACCGGCAGTATTATTATTATTATTATACAGGATTTATATAGCGCCAACAGTTTGCGCAGCACTTTACATTAATAGAGAACTCTTCCCTCTGGAAAACTTTTGTTTAAATTTTCACCAAACGTTCCCCATGAAAGGAACTTGTCTGACCAGTTCTTAAGCCACAAAATTCTGTGCATAGGTACAGACAAGAGAGCCAAACGAGAAACCTGCTGTATTGAATCCTGTAAAAAGGCATCAACAGCAAAACACCACGTTTAAGGAATATCTGTCTTATTTTCAGCAAGATCATCCTCCTGGTTAAGCCCGTCAGGCTGTCTGAGCCGATCCTTTATGGACTGGCAGATATCAATTGCTGCAACAGCTGGCTGAATAGCTGAACTGGCCAAAGAAAAGTTAGTCTTTAATATTGACTCCAGTTTCTTGTAAAACGGGTCTTTCAAGCCCTGTGCATTATCCACCAGACAAGTTAAGTTCTTGTTTAGGGAAGAAACTGCTGCATCTACAGCTAGCATGCTCCACTTCTTAAACTTTTCATCCATGGGATATAAAAGGGAAAACCTCTTGGGAGGAACAAAAATCCTGTCAGGATGCTCCCAATCAGCATACACCTCTTGTTCCAACAGTGGGTGTAAGGGGAAAGCCTGTGCAGCCTGAAGAGGTCTCAGGGACCACAAAGAGGACCAGGAGGCTCAGTAACCTCTGCAAGAGGCAACTTAAAGGCAGAACAAACCATCTCAGTAAGAGTCTGGATCGAAAGCCTCTGCAACTGAGAGGCACACACCAACTGGATATCTTCTTGTCCAGATTGCTCAGAAGCAGAGACTCATCTGCCAGGCCCTCTACAGAATCCTGAGCTTTTAGCTCTTGCCCATCCTCAACCCATTCCTGCTCCAAACTAGGAGGCTATGGGGAGGGGGATCTGTCACGCTTCTTGCTACCCAGCAGGATGGAGGCAATCGTGCCAGCAATACTGTGCTCTAAGCCGGCTAGGGCCGAGGACAGTTCATCCTTTGTGATAAAGGGTGAAGCAGCAGCATTGACTGTAGGCACCATACCAGATAGGCGCAGCGTCTCAGGCTGCCCGGAAGCCTCTGGGGTTTCAGGAGATAGAACCTAGTCATATCCCTAGTGTTGATCAGGAGCTACTGAAGACAGAGGTGTGCCCTTCCCTGTACGGTTAGTCCCGCTCCTCTTTTTTTGAAGACATTTACAAACCACAAAAAGGGAGTACCTGGGTGTAGTATTAACACACCTCAGAAGGGAGACCCTTTAAATAGGGCTCCCCAAGCCCCTATGCAACAATCCTGCCAAGTAACACCTGGTGACTCGCATGACCCAGGTAAGGAGAGATGAACCGCTGCAGACGCCTGGTTCAGAGCCTGCTCTGTGTACCACAGCTGCTTTCTTGAAGCACTGCATGGTTGGTTGGCATATACAGCTTAAATAAGCTGGCTGTGTGTCCGGATGTTCTGCGCATGCGTGCACACGTGTGTGGTCCCGGCAAACATATGGCGAAAATCTCTGTGCACCCAGATTAGGCTAGAGCATGCACAGCTCCAAGTGTGCAAAATGCCTATGGCGAAGCTGCATGCGCCATGGCCGCCAAACTGCCGAGCACAGCAGCGTTCATGCGAATGCCCCTGCGCCATGACAAACCAAGGCACAATGGCGCACAGTCGTGCAACCTCATACAGGTAAAAAGAAGAAAGATACAAGCAAAAAAAAAAAATACACTTTGCAAACACCCCTGTATGGTCACCGCACACCAGTTTCCAGCCTCCAGCTAGCTTTACCGATTGTTGCAAGCACTGGGACACCCACAATAAGTAAATAAGGGGTTTTTTACTTACCCGTTCAGGCACAGGGCAGCTTAGAAACTAAGAGCCCAATCTTCACCCTGCACGGCAGGTTTCTGTCACTTGAGGACCTTCAAGGACTGGGTACCCTTTTTATGTTTAGGGTCCACTCCCTTGGACCTGTGTAGCACCCAGCAGGAATGCCTTAGCGCCGTGGTGTCCAGGATTCCACTTTGCAAGGTCCAGCACCTGGAGGTCGCATTACAGACAAAACCTTGCAGGATCTTGAGTCTTCTTTGCGAGGCTTGGGTACCATTTATCCAAGCATATAAAGCCTGTGTCAAATGGATCAGATTGATCAATCCCTTGATTCATTTAGGAACAGTTTGTGGGACTAAAGACCTGAAGCTCAGAGAGCTCAAACAAAACATGCCCAATCCACCTTGCAGACACTGGTAATAAAAAAAAAAAAAAAAAAAAACACTGATGTACTTCCTGTACGGGAGGGGTTACATAGGGGGATCACTTCCTGTCCAACACTGTCTATCAGTATCCATTCACCTAGAGATGGTGTATAACCCAGTAGGTAATGAATATTAGCCCAACTCTGTGTCCCATGATGTATGAAAAAGAAATAGGAATTGTAATGTCAAGTGTGGAATTGACAGAGCGGCCTAACTTGTGGATTTAAGCCTTGAGCCTTGTACACATGACAAGAATATCGTACAAATGCTCAAGCATTTTTTATTTATTTTTTGGCATGCTAGTCTAATATCAAAAACCAATAGGTTACTAAAGTTATGAAAATTCTCTCATGACAGACTAACTTCAGAAGTGATATGTGTTGTATTGTATGCTTTAGCTTACGAGCATACGTGGTGTTACGGTTTTTACAGGTAAATTACATTTTATTTAAAATTTCATTTAAGCATTTACTCAATGAAAATCATTTATTCTGGCATTGTACAATAAATATTTTTGCGTTTGTCCCTTCACGACAGTTCATCCGAAATTACCCGATGTGCACCAACAATCAGATTGTTGATGTACGATCGCTTTTAAAGCGGTATTTTTCGTCCAATTTTCTCATTGCGTGTACTACGCATTATACACAAGTCTCAACGAAGGTAAAAGATGGCTAAATGCTTTTTGTGATGCAAGGCTCACTTCAGGTTTTACCAGCTGATAAAATGCAGAGCACATATATTCTACACACAAATACACCCATAGTGCAGGATGTGTTCCTGTTTGAGACCAGATGTATGAAAGTCCACCCTTATTCATGTGTGAAAACACAGAGCTCGCCAGTAGCTGGGACTCTGAAAGCAGCACTTTATGCTAGCTAGCACGGAGGCTTTTTCAGCTCTCCATTTATGCGTTTTTTTTTTTATTTTAGGAAAGTGTAAGGTTACCTAGTAACTTAATATTTACCCAAATATAAGTGTCAGCAGTATTCTCAAAAAATAAATAAAAAAGTCTTGGTTTCGAAGAACATTCATTACCAAATTAATGTTATTTTTTAAAGAAAAAAATAAAGAAAAATTCCTTGCGATTTTAAGGAAAACCAACTGCAGTATTCTCTGTTCCTCTATACAAATTACTGTACAAACAAAGCACTTTTTTTCACAGAGGACCACATCACACACGTTTTTGCCTTGAAAGAGTTTATTATCGTTTACTACAGAGACACAAGCACGCCCTCCAAGGCCAAACTAGAGCAAACATTAACTGGTGTTTTTCGTGTGTTTTAAGCATTTTTGCAGGTGCTTTAAAAGCATATTACAAGTGTATTAAAAGTGTTTAACAGCTTAAAGGGTCACTAAAGGAAATTTTTTTTTTTGCTGAAATGACTGTTTACAGGGTATAGAGACATAAAAGTTAACCGATTCCTTTTAAAAATGATTACAAATAGATAAAAATCAATCATATAATGTGCCTGTAGGTTAGTTTCACTTTTAAACTGTTTTCATGTTCCTGTGAACTAGAGAGACACACAGAACAAAAACAAACAAATTAAGGGCAGTGTTTTGTTTTTAAAATGAATCTGATTGGTTCTGTTAAGTTTTAGACACACAGTAATGACAGCTTAGATCTACAGTGAAAAGCTCCCAGTACGATGGTTATAAGGAAAAAGACAACCAGGAAGTGTGGAGATCAGAGCAGAATTACAGCCACTTCAAAGCAAAAAAGAACAATGAGGACATGAAACCAGTACTGCAGTAAGGTAAAGGAAGCTATTTAGCTAAAAAAAAAAAAAATTAGTTTAGTGATCCTTTAAGGCTTTTTTTTGTTTAGCCAATAGAAAGCACTAGAAGGAAAAAAGGGAGAGGAAATCAGGGGCGGAGAGCTGCCGTTTGAGTATAAAAGGAGTGACAAAACGCTCTTAAAACTCAAGGTCATTCTATTGAAGTCTATGGGGCCAAAAAACAATTGTAATCTGCCAAAAAGAAGCTCATGTACTCTTTTAAGGGACAGGCATTTTGCTTCAGGTGACAGAATGCTCATATGTGAACAGGGGTTATTGATATGAATGGGATTTGGCTTGTTGAGCGTTTTAGAGATTTGTTTAGGTATGAACGGGGACTTAGGGCCACTTTCATACAGGCATTCCATTCTTCAATCTTGTATCTGTCAGTTTTCAGATCGAAAAGCGATTAATTCCTTTGGGCTTGTGGATGTAACTGAATGATAATCCGTTTTTATCTGCCTACATCGGTGATCTTCAGGTCCATTTTTTAACCACTTGACCCCAGAAAGGTTTTCACCCCCTTCCTGCCCAGGCTTTTTTTTTGCTATTCGGCAATAGGCTACTTTTAACTGCAATTGCATGGTGATGCAACACTGTACGCACACAGAGCTTTCTTTTGGTGGCATTTGGTCACCACTGGATTTTTTTTTCTTTTATTATATAAACAAAAACCACAAATTATATATATATATATATATATATATATATATATATATATATATATATATATATATATATATATATATATATATATATATATATATATATATATATATATATATATATATATATATATATATATATATATATATATATACGGGAAGAAGATGTAAACTGAACCAAAGTGCAAAATGATATAAACTGAACACGTATGTGCAAACTGATGTAAACCGAACTCCTAAGCAACAATTTTTTGAGAAAAAAAAAAACTGCTGCAAAAGCCTGCATAACAAAAAAGCTTTTAAAAACACCCACCCACATGTATACACGATTGACCTCATCATGACGTGTCTACCTGAGATGTTATCTCACTTAAGCTTGGGATTTCTTCTATGCACATTTTTACTAGGGGTTGAGCTGAAACAATCCGATAATTATCCCTACTGGGATTGTAACCAGAATAGTTGGAAAATATATAGATATAGATCATGGGTCTTCAAACTACGGCCCTCCAGTTGTTCAGGAACTACAATTCCCATCATGCCTAGTCATGTCTGTGAATGTCAGTGTTTTACAATGCCTCATGGGACGTGTAGTTCTACAACAGCTGGAGGGCCGTAGTTTGAGGATCCCCGATATAGATAGAGAAAGCTGCAGACATGCAGTGCTGGATCAAATGAGGACTTTGATTGGTTTCCACTGCTGTCTCAGCCAATCAGGAGGGCGAGTCCCAGATAACCCATGGCTCTCTTGCAACATCGCTGGATTGAGATGGGGCTCAGGTAAGTATTAGGGGGGCTGCTGTACACTGAAGGTTTTTTTTTTTATCTTAATGCATTAAGATAAAAAAAAAAAAAATATCTTCTGTCTTTAGAACCACATTAAAGCCGGGAACACAGGCCGAATGTTGGGAGACAACGACCGGTTAAAAAAAAAAAAAAAAAGCCGTCATTCGACCCGTGTGCAATGTGCATGTTGGTCTGTCTGACCAAAGCCAGCAGCCGATCGACTCCCGATCAACGCTCTCAGCCAATGGCAGAGTGTGCCGATTTGAGTATTCTGGTGAGGGGGCCGCCCTCCTGTCAGAACACAACAACTTAGCGGAGGAGATCGCTGAACTAACCTTGCATGGTTAGTACAGCGGCTCCAACCAGAGCTGGTTTTTTTTTATTCAACCTGCGTGTACCCGGCTTAAGCTGGGTATACAATAGTGTAATTTCAGTTAACATTAAGAAAATTCATTATTTTCTAATTATTTGTGAGGTTACAAAGAATAAAAAAAAAAAAAAAAAAACACATTCGAAATTAATAAGGAGCAGGATTAAAAATGTATTTTGAATAAATACTTTTCTAACAGAGTAAATTTGGAATGACAATCGTCAAGCCATTGTATGATTGTTTGTAATTGTTTGAAAATATACTAGTGTATACCCTACTTTAGGCTTACAGTGCACAGTTACCTCAGTGCACCTTACTAAAACACATTTTGTTTAAAATAACACTACAGATAAGTCACCAAGGGTGAAAACAAGTACACATTTAATGTTCCACTAGATGTAGTGATATAATACGCACTAATTAATTACCAAGGGAATTACTAGAAAGTCAGTGTTTCGTGTCCTAGAGAGCCGTCCCCATGGACACCTGAATTATAGTAAATTGGTTATAATAAGGAAAGCATATCCAACAATAATAGAAAAAGGATGGCATTAAAAAGGCACTGCAGAAAATAATAATTTTTAGGCCCATTTCACATAGGGCATAAATTACAGATCAAACAGCAGGGTATCTGTGAGCCGATCTCCTGTCACATCCATGCCCACACAGTTTATGCAGAGCCGACCCGCACAGACCCCACTCTGCTCTCTGGGCAGCCAGGTATAAACACACTCGGCTGTCCCTTTACATTCGGCTACCTCAGATCAGGTCAATCAAAACAGAAAAAGGATGCAGTCCTCTACCTTTTTTTTTTAGCAGACCTGATCAGACTCGAAGGTAGACGGGTGTAAAACAAACACCCGCCAGTCTATAGGGGTGCATGGACCTTCTGATCAGGTCCCCCCGATTGGAACACAACACCACTAGAAACAAATCACAAAGAAAGCCTCAGGTCAGAAGGATTGGCTTATTCTACATTCAACGATATCTTGATAGTGATTAATCATCCTTTACCCATCATGGAAAAAAAATAATTACTTAACCTGAAACCCCAAAAGCAGCAATAATCAATGCACATTACTTGAAGATGCAACATTCATGGAAACGTTATGTTTGCATATAGAACTAAAATTAAATAATTTGTAAACCAACTTTAACCACGTTAAGGAAGGCTGGGCCTAGAATATATATATATATATATATATATATATATATATATATATATATATATATATATATATATATATATATAAAAATGTGCTAGAAAGTTACTTAGGGCCCCCAAACTTTTATAATATATACACACACACACCATTACCAAAAGTATTGGGGGACACACACATGAAATTTAATGGCATCCCAGTCTTAGTCTGTAGGGTTCAATATTGAGTTGGCCCACCCTTTGCAGCTACAACAGCTTCAACTCTTCTGGGAAGGCTGTCCACGAGGTTTAGGAGTGCGTCTATGGGAATGTTTGACCATTCTTCCAGAAATGCATTTGTTAGGTCAGGCACCGATGTTACACGAGAAGCCTGCTCGCAGTCTCTGCTCTAATTCATCCCAAACGTGTTCTATCGAATTGAGGTCAGGACTCTGTGCAGGCCAGTCAAGTTCCACCACCCCAAATGCGCTCATCCATGCCTTTATAGACCTTGTTTGTAAATATTCACGGCAAAAGCCGATATGTGGGTGCCAGGCACTCTATGTCCTCCGGCACCCTGCCGATCGTCTGTAAAACACAGAACGCAGATCCACCTATGAAAACAAGGCAGATCTCAGTTCTAACAGGAGGGGGTGGGGGGGGGGGGGGGCAAATCAGAATGGGTTTTGTGTTTCTGCAAAGCAGAGAACAAAATCCATCTCTTGCCTTAGTAAAAGTACCTAACAGTACACAAACACAGGCTAGGCACACAGTTAAGCCTTTGATCGCCCTAGATGTTAACCCCTTTTAAGAGAGTGTCAATAGTACAGTGGCAGTGCAAATTATTTTAGCACTGAATTAGTGTCACTGGTTCCCGCAAAGTGTCAGTGTGCGATTGTCTGCCGCAATATCGTAGTCATTACTAGTATGAAAAAAATAATAAAAATAAAAGCTCTGTGTACACTACTGCACGGCCGCGCAATTGTCAGTTAAAGTAACACAGTTACACATTGCAAAACATGGCCGGGTCATGAAGGGGGTGGGGGGGTTAAAATCTTCCAGAGGTTAAGCGATTAATTTCATTCAAGGCGACACTTTCTTTAAACTGAAAAATGTGATCATGCTATTCAAATAATTGGAAACTTTCACTTTAGATTGAGCTCCATCTGGCTATTGGTTTTGTACACTACAGAGGCACCAGTAACAAGCAGAACATGGTGTCCAGTATCTACAAATTCAAATGGTTCTAAATTTTGTACCTTAAACAGCTAATCAACATAAATTGATTTATCAGCGTTTTTGAGCCATAAGCATTTGTGGGAGTATAGTTTTGCAAAAAAAAAAAAAACAACACAACTTAAAAGCAAACAAAAACAAAACAAAAAAACAAACACACGCTACTGCAAAACCAATTCTACAGCCAACTACTGGCGTTTTTAGAATACCCAGTGCGCATGAGGCCTTATGGTTACCTTAATCTACTATTTGACTGCCAATTACTTCTATAGCTGTCTGACTGTACCAGTGTTTCTAAACTCCAGTCCTCAAGATGCCCCAACAGGTCATGTTTTCAAGATTTCCCTCGGATGAAAAAGCTGTGGTAATTGCTAAGGCCGGGAAACTGAGCAAAATAATGGAAAGCCTGAAAACATGACCTATTGGGGCGCCTTGAGAAACACTGGACTGTACAGATGTGAATTATACCTATCTGTACAGTCCAGTGTTTCTCAACACCAGTCAAGGCATCAAGGCGCCCCAACAGGTCATGTTTTCAGGCTTTCCATTATTTTGCTCAGTTTCCCGGCCTTAGCAATTACCACAGCTTTTTCCATCTGAGGGAAATCCTGAAAATAGGACCTGTTGGGGCACCTTGAGGCCTTGACTGGTGTTGAGAAACACTGGACTGTACAGAAAGGTATAATCCTCATGTAGAAGCCAAACCTTGTGCATACTTGGTGGCCAGCCTCCTAATGGCAGGTCATACACCCACTGGTCTGCTGTGTGCCCCAAGAAGCACTGAAGAAAAAGGGATTTAAGAAGTAGTACAAAATTCCTTTTTTGCTAAATTTGTCAAAAATAGCCATCAAGGGGTTAAAACAAAATATTTAAGAATTAGGATTGTGTTCCATTCCAATTTAACCACTTGCTTACTGGGCACATATACCCCCCTCCTGCCCAGGTAAAATTTCAGCTTTCGGCACTGCGTCGCTTTAACTAACAATTGCACGATCGTGTGACGTGGCTCCCAAACAAAATTGACGTCCTTTTTTCCCCACAAGTAGAGCTTTCTTTTGGTGGTATTTGATCGCCTGTGCGGTTTTTATTTTTTGCGCTATAAACAAAAAAGTGCGACAATTTAAAAAAAAAAAAACACAATATTTTTTACTTGTTGCTATAATAAATATCCCAATTTAAACACATTTCTTTTTCTCAGTTTAGGCCGATACGTTTTCTTCTACATATTTTTGGTAAAAAAAAAAAAAAAAAAATCGCAATGAGCGACTGGTTTGCGCAAAAGTTATAGCGCCTACAAAATAGGGGGCAGAATTATTATTTTTTATTTTTTTTACTAGAAATGGCGGCGATCTGCGATTTTTATTGGGACTGCGACGTTATGGCGGACACATCGGACACTTTTGACACATTTTTGGCGCCATTCACATTTATACTGCGATCAGTGCTATAAATATGCACTAATTACTGTATAAATGTGACTGGCATTGACGGGGTTAACACTAGGGGGTGAGGAAGGGGTTAAATGTATTCCCTGCATTGTGTTCTAACTGTAGGTGGAGGGGGGGTGACTGGGGGAGGTGACCGATCTATGTCCCTATGTACAAGGGACACAGATCGGTCTCCTCTCCAGAGACAGGACGCTGTCTCTGTGTAAAACGGCAATGAGAGATGATCTCATATGTTTACATATGAGATCATCTCTCATTGGCCGCCCAGATCGCATCGCAAACGGCCACTCTGATTGGCCGGTCGCGGCGATCTGTAATTGGCTGTGTCCAAGGGACACAGCCAACACAGTTTCCCCGCTGCGCGCTCTGGAGCGAGCGCGCGCGGGGAACGCGCAAAGGGGCGGACGTCAATTGACGTCCAGTTGGATTTTCAGATCCGCGCTGTAGCCGTCATTAGACTATAGCGCGGGTCTGAAGAAGTTAATGGCAAAGAGATTTCCTTTGCCAAATGTTGTTGTTGCACCTATAAAAATAATAATAAAAAAAAAAATCTTACATGAGATAAAACAGAAGCAGTAACAGTTGAAGTCGCAAAACAATCAACTCTCTGTATAACATATGAGCAGTTTCTGGAGACACTCAGCTACTTTTATTATATTTTGTGCTGAAATCCAATTAAAATACTAATTTTTTCCAACTGGAAAAAAAAAAAAAATATACTGCATAAAACTTGCCAAACCAACCGGCATGAGAAATCATTTTCAGCTGTGGATTAACTGGCCTTAAGTAGTTAACACTACAGGTGCGATTTATTCAAGGAGTGACATAGAAAAATGGCACAATATGGTTTATGACCACAAAAGTACAGGGCCCCCGTTTCATATTTAGTCTTAAAAAATATATATATATATTGACTAGAGCGGAGCGCGACTTGTCAGGTGGCTAAGTCGCCTGACGAGTCGCCCCTGTGTAAACCGGCTTTAAGGCTTCATGCACACTACTGCTAGTAAACAATGTTTAGGCAAGGTTTTTTTTTTTTTTTTTTTAAGCTGCCCCTGATCTGTCCTCTATATTATCTCATCAGTACATGTACACAGGGTTGTTTATAGTAGTTTCTAGGCAGTGAAGTTTAGAAGCATTTGATGAAAAAAAAAAAAAAAAAAAATGTGTCCAGGACGTATGTTCAGAGGCATTTGAGACGCCAAATGCCTACAACAGCTTGTAAACGCTGTAACTCGCGCTTAGGCGTGTTTCGTTTACAGGTTTTTCCAATTTTTGACCGCAAGAAAAAATAAACACGCTTCTTTTGAAAAACGCGTGTAAACCAGGGCTGTGGAGTCGGAGTCGAGGAGTCGGAGTCGGGGGAAATTTTGGGTACCTGGAGTCGGAGTCGGCAAACAATGCACCGACTCCTACTAAATTTAGATTGGAATTAAAAAAAAAAATTCCAACAGGAGTTTTATAAAGCACTAAAAGAAGTTGAAAAGTATGATCGCTCATCAAAACTTACTGTTGAAGAAGCCATCCTTGTTTATCCAGAGATCGTTAGTGATGTGGCCAGAATAGTTACTGCAATGCCACCCACCCAAGTCAGTGTCGAAAGATTATTTTCAGCCCTAAAAATAATAAAGTCGGACTTAAGAGCCTCTATGAAAGAGGATCTGGCAGAGGCAATTCTCTTCCTTAGAACTCTACATTGAATTGATTTGCATTTGCTAAGCCTAGAACTACATTTCAAGATTAATATAAACCATTTCTAGGTTTTGCAGATTTTGTTTTTGGTTCATTATAGATAAGCTTTGTTTTTGTTCTAAAACAACCAAATAATGTGGTTTGTATTTTTGAACTGGTAAAGATCCTGTTCCTGATGTTTATGCCTGCTGCTACTATCCAGCCACTTGATTGATTAATAATTATTTTTTTATAAAAAACTTTGTTTTCATTGTGTTTGTCTTTTGCTTAAACTGTGCAATACAGTAGACTGTTGGCTTCCCAGCCAGTAGTCCTGTGGTAGGCAGGGCCATCTTTTCCATTGGGCACGCTGGGCAGTTGCCCGGGGGCCCCGCTTGCCTGGGGGGCCCCACCGGCTGCCCAGCAACCCCAGTAAAAAATTATGGAGAGTGACGGGTTAGAACTGCCCATGCCCAGTTCGCGGAAATCACAGAGAAGATCCGGTCCTCCACGAGTGCGGGGGTTGCTGATGTAAGGGGGGAGTGAATGCAAAAATGTAAGGGGGCACTGATATAAAGGTTCCCCCTCCTATATTAGTGACCCCCCTTACCTTAGTGTATTTAATCTAAGGAAGGTGGTCTCTGGTCACCAGAGTACCCCCCACATCAGAGTCTGCAGGATTCCCCCTTACAATGCAAGGGGGAACTCAGTCTGCGGACCCTGATGTAAGTGGGAAAGAGAAAGCAGTGGACTCTGATATAAGGTTGTCTCTGGTCACCATAGCCCCCCTCCACATCGGAGTTCCCCCCTTAGATCATGATCTGCAGCGTTTCCCCTTTACATAAGAGTTCCCTTTCACTGTAAGGGGGAATCCTGCAGACTCTGATGTAAGAGCAAACTCTGTGCTGGCTGGGTTATAGTAACCTGACCTTCATGTCAATGAAGACATATTTTTTTTTTTTTTACTTTTGTTTAACTTAAACACATTTCTAATAGCACTAGCTATATGTTTATAGTTTAAATACTGACATTTGCATTGTTGGGCACTGAAAACTGTAATTTTAGGTACTTTTTTGCAGTGGCAGTAAAAAATGTGGTTCTGCCAGTAAATTTTATGATTTTTGTCAGTAATTCTCGTGCGTGATTGTGTAGACAGGGCCCCATTGCACTGTATTGCCCGGGGGCCTATAATGCTCTTAAGATGACACTGGTGGTAGGTTGCGTTTCTTTCCCTCAAGGAATGTATAAAATACATTCGCATATTAATACAGAGGAGTCGGAGTCGAGGAGTCGGAGTTGGAGTCGGAAGTACATAAAAACTGAGGAGTCGGAGTCGGAACATTTATCTACCGACTCCACAGCCCTGGTGTAAACGCAGCAGAGCGGACATTTTGAAACGTCAGTTACTATCTGTCAAGTTAAAATAGTTTAGGAGAGGTTGTAAAACGTCCCGTGTACATTAAGCCAGGGTTCGACGAAATCCGGGCGCCAGGTCGCAATTGCGACTAGAATCGGTGACTTGGCATCTGGGGAAGGAAGCATAGGCCTGCCGACGCGATCGCGCGGGGGGGGGATGGCGCACGAGTCACAGGATATCCCATCCTGTGTCTCCGTTCGCCCCCAGCGTGCAATCGCGTCGAGCCACGCCAGCCGGTAATTGAGGCCGCGGCTTTGCAGCCTTCTGCTGGCCTATACTTCCTTCTGGGATCTGGTGCCATCGTGTGGTGGCCATTGGCATGACAAGACAACCAGCAATGCTAATGGAGCTTCCCCTGTGTTTTCACTGCCATCACCTTCCCTCTAAATAGAACCCCCAAACATTATATATATTTTTTATTCTAACACCCTAGAGAATAAAATGGTGGTCGTTGTAATACTCTGTCACACCGTATTTGCGCAGCGGTCTTAAAAGCACACTTTTTTGGTAAAAAATACACTTTTCTTTTTTATTAAAAAATAAGACAACACTAAAGTTAGCCCAATTTTTTTGTTTTATATTGTTAAAGATAATGTTACGTCGAGTAAATTGATACCCAACATGTCATGCTTCAAAATTGCGTCCGCTCGTGGAATGGCGACAAATTTTTACCCTTTAAAATCTCCATAGTCGACGTTTAAAAAAAAGTCTACAGGTTGCATGTTTTAAGAGGAGGTCTAGAGCTAGAATTATTGCTCTCGCTCTACCAATCGCAGCAATACCTCACATGTGGTTTGAACACTGCTTTCCTATGCGGGCGCTACTCACGTATGCATTCGCTTCTGCGTGCGAACTCGGCGGGACGGGTGCGTTTCTGGCTCATAACTTTTTTAGCTTGCTCCTAGATTCCAAGCAAATTTGTCACACCCTGTATTAAGCCTAATAGTAAAGTGGAAATACAGAGTCAGTAAGAATGCTTCAGACATTACCTGCATACTTTTGCAGCATTAGAATTTCTAAAATAAATCTGTCATGAGAGTCATACATGGGCTTGTCCTTGCCAGATCATATTGTTTTTGGTTACAGGATATCTGTGGTCCTGCTTCCCGGTGAAGGTCTCATCTTTCAGCTCTAGCGTGTCCAAGGACAGAAAGGGCCAATATGCTTAAAAAAAAATATTGCTAGGAATTATAAACAATAGGTTAGTGTTAGGGTTTAGGGGGTTCCGATTATAGATTAACCACTTGCAGATCACCTCATTGTGAAAATACTGCAGCAGGGTGGGCACTCTGCGCTGGATCATGTACACTTAAGTGATCCAGCATTTCCAGGTAGGGGGCGTGCACGGAATAAAAAAAAAAAAACACCAAAAAAACAACCAGATGTCTTAGTAAAAGCAGAACGCATTACACATTGCTAGGCACACAGTCAATGAAGTTGCCGATTACCACCATTACTAGTATAAAAAGTCAGGCATATTTTCCATCATTTGTAGATGCTATAACTTTCACACAAAACAATCAACATACACCTACTATTGTGATTTTTCCACAAATGGAAGAAATACAAAATAACCATCAATCGTCCTCAGTCTGGAGCCCCATGCAAGTTTTTGCCTCATGGGGCGAGTAGGATCACGAGAAAAAGTAAGGAATCAGCATAGAACTACACGGGAGGAGCTTGTGAATGATCAAGGCAGTTGGGACCAGTTACCAAACAAGCCATTGGTAACAATACGCCGCCATGGATTGAAATCCTGCAGCTCCCACAAGGTCCCCCTCCTCAAGAAGGCACAAAATTGAGCTCCAATCTGATTCCTGTGCGAGTTCTGGGGGTGTCATTAACAATGTATTGCAGCAGTTCACAGAGGGCAGTGTGAACTGCCTATGGGAGAGTTGCGACATGGGAACCGACGCTGTAATCGCGCTGGTTCCCGCATCGCACAAGTGTGAACCTAGGCAGGGATGGGTCTTCCAGCATGACAATGACTCAAAACATACTGCCAAGGCAACAAAGGAGTGGCTCGAGAGGAAGAGTGGCCTAGCCATTCGCCAGACCTTAATCCTATAGAAAATCTATGAGAGGGAGCCGAAACTTCAAAGTTGCCAAGCGACAGCCAAGAAACCTGTACACGCGACCGTAATTCCGTTCAAGCTGTCTTGCATACACACGTTCACACCAAATTCCGACCGTCAAGAACGCAGTGATGTACAACACTACAACGAGCCGAGAAAAATTAAGTTCAATGATTCTGAGCATGTGTGGTTTTTAGTCCGTCGGAATTGCATCCAGACGAACGGAAATTCCGATAGATACATTTTTTTCATCTGAAAAATTGAGAACATGTTCCCCCCCATCTAATTCCGTCGGAATTTCCGATTGAAAAAGTCAGATGGGGCATACACACGGACGGAATATCCGATGAAAAGCTTCCGTCTGACTTTTTCCGTCGGAAATTCTGCTTGTGTACAAGGCATTAGGGTTTAGAGAAGATCCCCCCAGGAGATGTGTGCAAACCTCAGTGCCAACTACAAGAAAGGTCTTAGGCCTCGTACACACGATAGGTTAAACAGAGCACAACGGTCTGATGGACCGTTTATCGGTCAAAACCGATCGTGTGTGGGCCCCATAGGTTATTTAACCATCGGTTGAAAAAAAGCCAACTTGTTTTAAATTTAACCGATGGATTCCTAACCGATAGGACAAAACCGATCGTTAGTAGGCACAACCATCGGTTAAAATGCATCCTCAGAATCAAGTCGACGCATGCTTGGAAGCATTGAACTTGTTTTTTTTTCAGCACGAAGTTGTGTTTTACGTCACCGCGTTCTGACACGATCGTTTTTTTAACCGATGGTGTGTAGGCGCGACGGACCATCAGTCACCTTCATCGGTTAACCGCTGAAAACGGTCCGTTCTCATCAGATGGACCGATTGTGTGTACACAGCATAACATCTTCGCTTGCCAACAAGGGTTTCTCCGCCAATTACCAAGTCATGTTTTACTTGGGGATCAAATACTAAATTTTACTCACTGAACTGTCACTCAGTTTATAATATTTGTATATTGTGTTTCTGGATTTTTGGTTGATATTCTGTCCCCATCATTTAAAATTACACCTATGATAAAAAAAATTTAGACCCTTTCTTTGTAAGTGGGCAAACTTACAAAATCTGCAGGGGATCAAATAATTAATTTTCCCCACTGTATGCATTATTTTTTTTCATTAACCCAGCATAGTTTGGGATTCTGTAAAACTAACAATACTGAGAGACATGAGCAATTGCAGAAGGATTCAAGTCATTTCCTTTTACAAGATGTGCAGGGTATTGATAGGGATGAACTCGTTTCCTCCCAGCCAGAGAGCACATTTAGGAAATAAAAGTAAAACAAAGCGCTATGACATAGTCCAAAACAAAATGGCCAGAGTAAAGGCCCATACACAAGATACAAAAATTGGGAGTAAAATTTCGTCCGAATGAACCCTCTGCTGACTTTCGGATCGTTAGTTCGGTGCTTTCGACAGCCGATTACGATTTTTGGAAGCTGGATGTGCAGACTATAATATTTTTGTCGTACGTGAACCCAATGTCCGATTTTCATTTATTAGTGTGTTTTTTGTCAAAAAAAAAAAAAAAAATTGCAAGAGCAAGACTACGTATGCTAAAAAAAAAAAACACATACAAAAATACTCAACACATTACATCCCTTCTGAAGTTGTATTCTGTTGCAAGAGAATTTTTCATGTGGTGAGCAACCTCTTCACATTTGACATGAGAGACCAGTATGCAACAAAATAGGACGAACCGTCGTTCGAAAATCTGATCATGTGTACAAGGCTTAAAGTGGAGTTCAACCCAAAAGTGAAATAAAACAAAATTGAAAACCACAAAACGCATCAAAAATGCACGCTCTCTCAATTCTCTGATAATATTCTAATCAAACAGAAGAGATGAAATGTAATATCCTGTAACGTAACTCTTGAAATAAAGAATTTATAAAAAAAAAAAAAATGCACAAAAAAAAATGCAACAAACCCAGAAAATGCATAGGTGTGAACCGAGCATAAGGGCCCAAGAAGACCAGAGTGTTTTATATTGCGAAGCTCCAAAATGCTCATCAAAAGTCCCATGGTTTTCAAGTGTGTATGAGTGTAGCTTTAAGCTTGTAGCTCAAAAAAGTACTTACGGTAAGCTTATTTTTTTTTAACTACACACTTGGTTCAAGTGTAAATGCAGGCTAAAGGTTGTTCCTATTAACTGGTGTCGCATATATAGATCAAGGCAACTAAAGGATTTTTTAGCAGCTGTACAGAGGCTATAGCCAGAAGAATTCATTGTCATATACTATGAGATCCCCCCATGACTGGGAGGCAAAAACTGTTTCGGTGGAGAAAGGGGAAGAAGCCTTTCAACATACAGCGTTGTATTTTTTGAGAAAATCGTGGTACTTTTCGCCAATTTGATGATTAGTGCAACAAGGTTCATATCTCCTCTCCCTCATCCATGAGAGCTCTAGTCATAAGCATGCAGTTTGTTGGGATAAGACCGCCTAAAGCCTAGTACACTATCAGGTTTTTTTGACAGCTCCGGTTGGAGCCGCTGTACTAACAATCCGATGTTTGTGCATCAATCTCCCCCCCCCCCCCCACTGTTGTGTTCTGACGGGGAGATGCCCCCCCCCTGGCCAGAACACTCCAGTCCGCTCAGCCATTGGCTGAGAGCGCTGATCGGGAGCCGGTCGGCCACTGGTTTTCCAGGATGCACATCCAACAGAAGCCGGCCATCAGACCAGCTGTCTTACGCAAAAGCCAAAGGTCAGCCGGTTTATATTGAACCGGCCGATGTCGCCCGACATTCAGCCCATGTGTACTAGGCTTAAGTCTGGGCACCCCAACTAATGGTCAAATGGCTATTTTAATTTATGAGAAACCCGAAACCAGAGAGCTGAACCCACCGCAGGTTGTTTTTTGATACTGCTTATAAAATTCTCCTGCTACATTCCTCATAGTGAATGTAAAAACCTAATCTTCACATCTTGAACACCACCAACTGGTGAAACCACCTATTACCCTCACTTTACAAATGCTAAATGTATGCAACATCTTACAGAATTTTAGGCCCTGTCCACAGCACTGCTGCATTATTATGCTTTGCATTAAGGCAGCCAAAAAAAAATAACATTTTTAGGCTGCCCAACACACCTAAAATGGTGCCATGTACTATTTTTTGCAAAGCAACACACTAAAACACACACAGTCATGTGTTACAATGCATTGAGGTCCAATGAAATACACACTGGTCAACCAGTGCATTGAAATGCCACCCAGAATAACGGTGCAGCACGATTGTGTGAGCGGGGTCTCCTGAACATGCTAGATGTCCATCCGTAAGCTGACCATCTAAGCTTCAACACAAGTAGACCAAGTCAGATGGCCTTGATTGAAAAAAATTATACAGAAATTACAGCGCTCACAATATTGTAATCACAATAATAAAAAAAAATAATCAGTGAAAAAAAGTCCATACAAAATTGTGCAAATGTGCTCCAAACAATAAAGTGCAGTTGTGCTTCATACTTCGAGGGGCATCACACACCCATACTGTGTCCCCACTCACCAAAAGGAATAGACAGTCCGGGGGTCATTCAGGCTTGAACGTTGGCCATGAATGGAAAGTCATAGAAGGTTCCAATGAATTAGGATCTCCCCCAATCGTGATGGTTATAGGTAGACAGGGCCGCCATCAGGGGGGTACAGGCATTACACCTGTAAGGGGCCTGATGTTTCCCAGGGCCCCTTACATGCCCTGCTGGCCCCCCTCCCGTGTTTTTTTTTCAATTGTATTTATTTATTTTTTGCATTACACCTGTAAGGGGCCCAATGGTCCCCAGGGCCCCTTACAGGCCCGGCCGGCCCCCTCCCGTCTTTTTTTTTATCATCTTGCGTCACGATAGAAGAGATTACACTTGTGTTTTTTTTCATCAGCCCCCCCCCCCCCCCCCTGGTTCTCTGCTCCAGGGGGGCCCTGCCTAAAGCTGTGTAAGGGGGGCACCAAAATTTGTGATGGCTGCCCTGTAGGTAGATATTGGCACCAAAAGGAAAGAAGTACTAATAGTGAAGTACAGTTTGGCAGGAGTTTATTGCACAAACATGGTAAGGTATTTACAGACTACAAAAATTGGTATCTTGAGAGTATTGCAGTGATAAAATCAAGGAAATGCCGAATCTAGCGTGCGTTCCACTGAACATGGACGTTTGGACTCAAACACCGGAAATTACGTCAAGCTGTTTTTACATTATCTGTAACTCATCATAAAAGATTTGTCATGCTACCTTGAACTAATTTTAATCTGAAAGAGAAGTCAGTTGATTTATGGATAATCCGATGTGATCTTACCTCTCAAAAGCAAAACTTCCCTACACTGACCTCAAACAAAACATGTTTTATCCTTCAAAAAAAAAAAAAAAAAAGTTTTAGGCCAAGTTCACACTGATGTGAATTGAATGTGGCTTTCTCCGCATCCAATTCGCACAACAGGAGACTGCAACTGTCTCTTAATGGAGCCGGTTCACACATCTCCAGATGGGCCGCAGAGCGAATTGCACAAGGGTCCCGTGTGTCTTTGGGCTTGATTCGTCCCCGAAATGGACACCAGGGATGCACCGGCCCCTTCTGTGAGCCACGTCCACACACAGTGTGAACCCAGCCTTGGCTTCACAGCCTTGGCTTCACACCGCTGCAAATCTTGAGCAGTTTAGATATGGTTAGGGAGCCCAAGATTTGCATGTCCCTTGAAAAGAATGGATATTTGTGTGTTTGGTAAGCCTGTAGGTAAAATGACTATCTCCTAAACCTACACGGTTTAGGAGATATTTGCCCTGCATACAGCGGCGCATGCGCAGTGAAGGTCCGGCAAAGGTCTGGCGTATCGCGCCGAAGCAGAGGACTCCCGCAAACACGGAAGAAAACGCAGAGGGGAAACAGTCAGCTCCCTTGGTGGTGACCGGGAATGCGACGCAGATGCTTCCTTCTAAGGTAAGTATTTCATAATGAGCTAGTATGCACTGCATACTAGCTCATTATGCCTTTGCCTTACAGGTTGTTTTTTTTTTTTTTCGTTTGCGGGTATACAACCGTTTTAAAGGAGAACCTGTCCGAAAAATGACATCTTCGAGCACTCTATTGCAGCCCCCATGTTTGTAAATCCTGACCCTGTGAGGCCAATAGGGTGTGGGATAGCTAGTTGTAGGCATCCTTTGAAAATGACAAATTTAGGTTTTGGGGCTCCTGGCAGCTTCAGATTAAAAAATAAATAAAAAATTCATACAGACAGCATCTTATTGGAAAAATATTTCTCCCAATTTTCTGCATGATCCATTACAACATTGTCATCACCAGGCAAAGTTATTCAATATGCTAGTTGGCAAATGTTTACCTTATTATCTTGTGTACTTCATTTAAGTCTCCTCTTCTCATGCTTCAGTGCAGACAGCATTCCCAGTTTAATTTCCTGTTTAGGGGATCGGACACTTGTGACTGCTCTATTTAAACAGAGTAATTACTTATGTGACTGCTTTTAATTACATCTGTCAACGTTGTTCTTCAATGCCCTGCAGGATACTAAGCATTGGCAATGACAAAGGAATTTCTCATTTGTGCAACATGCCCACCTATACCAGGATATGTAGTAGTAATGCGTCAGCACAGGCACAAAACAAAAAGGAGTCGATGTTTGTCACTTATTACATTGCTATGAGCAGCGACAGAGGAGCCAAGAACTCCTGCCACCGCTGAAGCCTACTAGATCTCAGCACTTGGAAGTAATAGGATTTCTCAACACCACTGTCAATGGCTGCATTACTACCTCTCCCTCTGTGCCTACCTGAGCCTGTTTCCATTCAGGATGTTACACAGTGCTGTGAGGTACATGTACATCAAAGGAGGATCCCTCAGGTTTACATGGGCCAAACGCTTTCGCTGGCTAAAGCGCTACTGCTAAGAAGAGGGTTGTGGCTGTGTACACTCGTTACTAGTAGTAGAGATAAGTATCAACTCTCTACCTCGCCTCGCCCCAGCCTGCCTAGGTTCTCAGATGTGTACACATATTAGTGCTGCAGACTAGCATGCCTGAGGTAATGGCAGACCTCTGTCACCATCCACACGCCACTTGCAGTGCTGCCTTCACCTCACAAGGGCCCTCATAACTGGACCAGAAGGGACACTGCGAGTTCCTCCTCTCAGCGGATGCTGCAATCTTTAGTTTAGCAACCCTGGGATCATGTCACCGTGCGCAAATAACATAAAAATCAACTAAATTGAAAGCAAAAGCTGGTTAAAAAAAATGGATTTAGAGACTACTACTGCACGGGGGAGCGGGGTTGTCTGGAGTTTAGACTTAAGGGGCAAAAAACTGCATGGATTTTACATACCAAAAGCATTGTGGGTGGTGTTTCATGTTAATAAAACCTAATTCTAGGCAAACCTTTTTTTTTTAATTCGTTTTTTTTTTTTAATCTGAAGCTCCCAGGAGCCCCAAAACCTAAATTTGTCATTTTCAAAGGATGCCTAGAACTAGCTATCCCACACCCTGCCACACCCTATTGGCCTCACAGGGTCAGGATTTACAAATATGGGGGCTGCAATAGAGTGCTCGAAGATGTCATTTTTCGCACAGGTTCTCCTTTAAAGCGGTTGTATACCCGCAAACGAAAAAAAACAACAACCTGTAAGGCAAAGGCATAATGAGCTAGTATGCAGTGCATACTAGCTCATTATAAAATACTTACCTTAGAAGGAAGCATCTGCGTTGCATTCCTGGTCACCGCCAAGGGATCTGACTGTTTCCCCTCTGCGTTTTCTTCCGTGTTTGAGGGACGATACGCCAGACCTTTGCCGGACCTTCACTGCGCATGCGCCGCTGACATCAGCGGCTGCATGCAGGGCAAATATCTCCTAAACCGTGTAGGTTTAGGAGATAGTAATTTTACCTACAGGCTTACCAAACACACAAATATCCAATCTTTTCAAGGGACATGCAAATCTTGGGCTCCCTAACCATATCTAAACCGATCAAGATTCGCAGCGGTGTGAACCCAAGGCTGGGTTCACACTGTGTGTGGACGTGGCTCAACAGAAGGGGCCGGTGCATCCCTGGTGTCCATTTCAGGGACGAATCAAGACCAAAGACACACAGGACCCCTGTGCAATTCGCTCTGCGGCCCGCCTGGAGATGTATGAACCGGTTCCATTGAGAGAAGTTGCAGTCTCCTGTTGTGCGAATTGGATGCGGGGAAAGCCACATTGAATTTGCATCAGTGTGAATCCCATTCATTTAACCACTTCCTTACTGGGCACTTAAACCCCCTTCCCACCCAGACCAATTTTCAGCGCTGACGCATTTTGAATGACAATTGCGCGGTCATACAACACAGTAGCCAAATTATATTTTTATATTTTTTTCCCCACAAATAGAGCTTTCTTTTGGTGGTATTTGATCATCTCTGCGGTTTTTATTTTTTGCGCTATAAACAAAAAAAAAGACAGAAAATTTTGAAAAAAAACACATTTTTTTACTTTTTGTTAAAAAAAAAATCCTATTTTTTATTTTTATTTTAAAAACATTTTTTTCCCCTCAATTTAGGCCAATACATATTCTTCTACATATTTTTGGTAAAAAAATAAATAAAAAAAAAATTTAAAAAAAAATCGCAATAAACGTATATTGATTGGTTTGCGCAAAAGTTATAGCGCCTACAAAATAGGGGATAGATTTATGAATTTTTTTTTTTACTACTAGCAATGGCGCCGATCTGCGATTTGTGTCAGGCCTGCGATATTGTGGCAGACATATCGGACACTTTTGACACCATTCACATTTATACAGCGAACAGTGCTAAAAATATGCACTGATTAATGTATAAATGTGACTGGCAGGGAAGGGGTTAACACTAGGGGGCGAGGAAGGGGTTAAATGTATTCCCTGGGAGTGATTCTTACTGTGGGGGAATGACTGGGGGAGGGGAATGACTGAGGGAGGTGACCGATCTGTGTCCCTATGTACAAGGGACAAAGCATCGGTCTCCTCTCTCCCTGATAGGACGTGGAGCTCTGTGTTTACACACAGTGCTCCACGTCCTTGCTCTGTCACTGCAGATCGCGAGTACCTGGCGGACATCCCGGCCACCAGGCACGCGCATCGCCATTACGTGACACGCCAGGCACAGTTTTTCCCCGCTACGCGCCCTCAACGGTGCGCACGGGGAATGTAAATAGAAGGACGTCCAGTTGAGAGCCGCGCTGTAGACTTCTTTCGTCTACAGCGCGGGTCTTAAATCGGGAGTTCACCCATTTCTTAAAAAAAAAAAAATTTCCCCTTAGCTTCCTGCTCGTTTGGTCTAGGGGAATCGGCTATTTGTTTTAAAATATGAGCAGTACTTACCGTTTTCGAGATGCATCTTCTCCGTCGCTTCCGGGTATGAGTCTTCGGGAGCGGGCGTTCCTTCTTCATTGAGAGGCTTCCGACGGTCGCATCCATCGCGTCACTCGTAGCCGAAAGTCGGTGCGGCTCTATACTGCGCCTGCGCACCGACGTTCGGCTTCTTTCGGAAAATCGTGACGCGATGGATGCGACCGTCGGAAGCCTCTCGGAAGACTGTCAATCAAGAAGGAACGCCCGCTCCCGAAGACCCATACCCGGAAGCGACGGAGAGGATGCATCTCGTAAACGGTAAGTTCAGCTCATATTTTAAAACAAATAGCCGATTCCCCTAGACAAAACGAGCAGGAATCTAAGGGGAAAAAGTGCTCTCTAAGGGTGAACCACCGCTTTAAGTGGTTAATATGGTACTTTACTTAAATTGTGGTACCCTATGCTGGTTTGGCACTTTCTTCCCTTTTTTTTTTTACAGATTGTGGATTTTCAGCCCACAAATTAAAGCAGCCTTGCCAGCACCACAGTATTGACATTTTTATTCCTATATCTCCAGGAATAAATCTCTTTCAATACTTATTTTTTAACCTGGTATATGACATTTTATCACTATAGAATAGTTACAGTGTCAGCACTGTAGTGTTTTTTGGTCATACAAATACATTACTTCCAAATTTGTATTCTGTTGTACGAGAAATGTTGCACTTTAGTAACCTATTCGTAGTATGCAAAAAAAAAAAAAAAAAAGACGATCATTCATCCGATAGTCTCATTATTATTATTATTATTATACAGGATTTATATAGCGCCAACAGTTTACGCAGCGCTTTACAACATCAGGGAAGACATTATAGTTACAATACAATTTAATACAGGAATGATCAGAGGGCCCTGCTCGTTAGAGCTTACAATCTAGAAGGGAGGGTGAAGTGGAACAGAGGGTAGTAGATGTGGGGGGTGATCAGGTGGGCAAAGTTAAAATACAGTTGTTAGATGTGGGTAGGATAGGCTTCTCTGAAGAGGAGGGTTTTCAGGGATCCTCGAAAAGCTGAAAGAGAAGGAGATAGACGGATAGTTTGGGGTAAGGAGTTCCATAGGCTTGGAGAGGCTCTGGAAAAGTCCTGTAGACGAGCATGGGAAGAGGTGATGAGAGAGCTGGAGAGCAGGAGGTCTTGAGAAGAACGAAGAGAGCGATTAGGTTGGTATTTGGAGACTAGGTCAGTGATGTAGCAGGGGGCAGAATTGTGGATGGCTTTGTAGGTCGTAGTTAGTATTTTGAATTTAATTCGTTGGATGAGCGGAAGCCAGTGGAGGGATTGACAGAGAGGAGTAGCAGAGACAGAGCGGTTGGTAAGGTGGATAAGTCTGGCAGCAGCATTCATGATGGACTGAAGGGGGGTTAGAGTATGCAGAGGTAAGCCAATGAGAAGGGAATTGCAGTAATCAAGGCGAGAGATGACCAGGGAGTGAATTAAGAGTCTCATTGCGTGTACTGGGCATTAGTGAAATAAAAGCAGTTGGGTGGCTCTGCAGCTGAAGTCCAGACCGTTTATAAACGTTCTATGGACAGCAAGAAGATAATTAATTAATGATTCAGTCTGCATTTACGCATTTTACACAAGTAAAGTATGTTATCAATATACTAAAACACTGCCAAAATGCTGACCTTATGCATTGCAGTGAACTACCAAGTTGTGCTTGTGAAATTTTCCAACTAAACGCATACCCATCTGCACAGGTTTAAAACGTGCTCTGGGATTATTTTTAGCATATTCAGCCCACAATGGTGATTCATATTTCCTCCCTGGAGATCATTTCAGCAAAAGAACGGGCTAACAGCAGACTCTTTATAACTCAGGGGACCACTGTACACACTTTACCCCTTTTATATTTGTGAAAGATAACTAGATCTGCTCAGCAGTCGAGTTTACACTACTTTTGGAAATCACTGGGCATTTGTTTTGACATAAAAACAGGAAGAGGAAATAGAAAAAAAAAAAAAAAATATATCTTTATCAGTGAATAATTTGGATATACAATACGAGACAAAAACAGCTGAGGTCAACTACTGTGTGTGATAACAAAAAGTACAGACTATAGAAATAAAACCACGTTTTTTATTATCAGGATGACAGTGCTATAAGTGCACCACACACACAAAATTTATATATATATATTTTTTTTTTTTTTTTATTAGGGGAAGGTTAAGTTACATGCATGACTCCCAAGGGCCTCTGGCATGATGGGACTTTTAGTTTAGCAACAGCTGGAGGACCACAGGTTGAGCACCCATGTTTTACTGCTATCCAGGGAAACAGCATCACCCTCTGTTTTTAACCACCCCAAAACTAGAGGTGTAAATGAGGCCGCAGACATATTCCCTCACTTTTTGCTTTGGGGACAACATTTTGCCAAACAGGAAGTGAGGGGAAAAAAGCCGACAGAGTTTCTAGGTTTCTGTTATTTTTATCATCCACATGCAGCGTGGACTGGGGAGAGTGGGGAGGGTGTCAGGTGTTAGTTCACCTTTTTATAAAAGGTGAACTTACAGTATACTTTAAAGAAGAACCTCAGTTCGACTGTTGTTGCAGACTTAAAAAAAAAGGTACTTACCAATGCCAGGGGTCCAGTGCTGTCAACCCGTTGTTGTTCTTCAGCTCATTCATCTTCGAAACAGAAGTCGGCTGTCACTTTCTGGCTTCCCACTGGGCAGCACTTTGTAAATGGTCCTGCAGCTTGCAGGGACATGCACTGTGATTGGCCGGAGCCGCAATGACGGCACTCTGGCGCATTCGTGCGGGAGCCGCCAGTAACAGCACACTGACTGAAGCAACAGCACACACGTGCCATTGCTTCAGTTTACTCTAGTGCGCATGTGTACATTGGTACATGCAGGGGATATCTCCTAAACCTTATTATAGGCTTACCTGTAGCATACAGTGGTTGTAAAGGGCTTACAACCACTTTAAGGACTGCTAAGCTGCAACATTTTGCATTTGTTTTTTAACCCTTGTCAGTTTTTGCCATTTGTCTCATTAGGGAGATTTCCCTTTACTTCCTGTCCTATAGCCAAAGCAGAGAGTGACAGGAAATCCCTCAATGGGTCACCAGAACTAGTGTCCCCGTTGGAGTATTTCTCCCTATTACTGTTCTGGTGACAGTCTTTCACTTTCACACTCAGTAAACAGGGCAATAGAGAGGGTGACTCCCTAAGAGCCAGTTCACACTGCGGCGGCACGACTTTGGGGGGCGACTTCAGAGGTGATTAGTAAAATTACTTCAGTATAGAAGTCAATGCAAATCGCCCCGAGCCGCCCCCGAAGTCGTACAAGAACCTTTTTCTAAGTCGGAGCAACTTGCGTCGCTCCTATTAGAACAGTTCTATTGAATAGAATGGGACTCCTGACGAGTCGCCCCAGTGTGAACCGGCTCCAACAAGGTAACAAACAGCAATACAAACATGACAGGTGTTCTATTCCCTCTCTCCTATCTAAAACGAAAAACACACACACACACACACACACACACACACACACACACACACACACACACACACACACACACACACACACACTTTGCCTTTAGAACTATATTAAAGCAGTATTAAGTCTAAAAGCTTACATTTTATTGCAACATACCAAGTCATAAACTGCGGCTTTAAATGAAGCGTAACTAGTCTCTACTGCACCATGATTTGTAAAGCACTGTCCCATATACTGCTCTGTACATTCTATTATAAAGGTTAACTAAAGCTGCTCATACGGTACTCCAGTCATAGGTGTGCGCAGCCTATTGCATTAGGGTGTGCACCCCAAAAGTATTAAAACATGGATGGTGTCAGTAGGGCAGTGGACGGGGTCAGTAGCTATTTATTTTAATCTTTTTATTTTCTTTTTTTGAGCCCCATTGGTGCAATATCAGGAAGGGGAATCTGCCAAGGCACACCCCCTGCGCACGCCTATGACTCCAGTAGAGCTTCTTCAAAATGTTTATTTTTAGGACATTAGTTCTAATGATTAGTGGGGCCAAATCAGTATAAGGCCCCCTACACACAGCCGACAAACTCGATGGGCAAAACAAATCGTTTTGCTCGTCGAGTTCCTTGTGAAGCCGCCGAGGGTCTCGGCGAGCCAAATTTTCCCATTGCCCAACGAGGAAATAAAGAACATGTTCTCTTTTTGGCCCGACGAAATCCTCGTCGGTTTCCTCGGCGAAAAGTGTTCACACGACCGGTTTTCTCGGCAGAATACGTCTCCCATCGAGTTTCTTGCTGAATTCTGCCGAGAAAACCGGTCATGTGTACGGGGCCTTAGTTTTCCACCACAAAAAGAGAAAAATGGAAACAAACTAAATTCGAAAAATGAATGTGGCTCTCATTAAAGCAGAGTTCCACCCAAAAGTCGAACTTCAACTCATTTGATTCCCCCCTCCAGTGCCACAATTAGCACCTTTCAGGGGGGAGGAGGGGGGACAGGATACCCGTCCTCAGCCGCGGGTATTGACGTCACGGCTGGGGCTCCCTCCTCCTCCCCATCACCAGGCAAATAAGAGAGAGGAGCGGGGCTTCGCGCATGCGCATTAGGGTTCCTTAAAAATAAATCTATACGCATTTACTACTTAAAGAAGAGCTTCAAAATTGCGCCCACTAAAACTTTGACCCTTAAAAATCTCAATTGGCGATGTTTAAAAAAATTCTACAGGCTACCAGTTTTGAGTTGCAGAGGTGGTCTAGTGCTAGAATTACGACTCTCGCTCTAACGATCACTGCGACACCTCACATGTGTAGTTTGAACACCGTTTTGTTCTTATTTATTTTACACTGTCCTTTTAAAAAAATATATTTTGGATCACTTTTATTTCTATTACAAAGGAATGTAAACATCCCTTGTAATAGAAAAAAGCATGACCGGGCATCTTTAATGTGAGATCTGGGGTCAAAAAGACCTCCGATCTCACATTTACTTAAATGTAAATAAAATAAAGAAATAAAAGGGTCTTTTTTTTTTTTTTAAATAAAAATTTCCCAATTAAGACCATTGGGCGGAAGTGATGTTTGACATCGCTTCCGTCAGCCAATGTTATGGAGCTGAGCGGAGGCCATCTTTCCTTCACCTCGACCCCATGTCTCAGAGGGAAAAAGACCCAATCGGCTCCGCCGCTACCGACGGCTCCCGATAAAAGTGATCTTGTGGCAAATCTGCCGTGACCACTTTTGTTAGAATGAGGCCCAGACACTGTTTAAGACTATACTGGGGTTATGGCAGCTATCTGCTACCATAACGCCGGTATTCTATGTCAATGTACTGACGTACGACAGTGGTGGGCGGTCCGGAAGTAGTTAGGATACATTGTTAATTTAGTTTATTCAGCATTAAATGGAGCTTAGTTATGTAGCACAAGGTTATATATTCTGCAATATTAAAATTTTTGGGTAAACGCATTCAACAAATCCAAACTGAGATCACATGCACTGCATTGATGCATTCACACAATTTCACAGTAACCACGAGATAAAACAAAGTTTCGAAATATTCCTTTATCCCATTGTTTTGCAAATCTATGTGCACTACAAACTGTATGGATTGAATCGGTTCCGATATCACTGTTTTACAAACCCGACAGCTTATTCTAAATAGGAAACCTTCATTTTGTTTGCAAATATTAAATATCCCAACTACCAGCAGAAGAAAAAATCCTTACATTTAACCACTTTCATACCAGGCCCTTTCTGGCACTCCTTTCCTACATGTAAAAATCATATTTTTTTGCTAGAAAATTACTTACAACCCCCAAACATTATATATGTTTTTTTTAGCAGAGAACCTAGAGAATAAAATGATGGTCGTTGCAACTTTTTATGTCACACGGTATTTGTGCAACAATTTTTCAAATGTGTTTTTTCACAAATTAAAAAAAACAACAAAAACAGTAAAAAGTTAGCCCAATTTTTTTTATAATGTGAAAGATGATGCGACACCGAGTAAATACCTATGTACTTTAAAATATTACCTTTAAAATTGCGCACACTTGTGGAATGGTGCCAATTTATGATATCTATAAATTTCCATAGGTAACATTTTTTTTTTTTACAGGTTACCAGTTTAGAGTTACAGAAGACGTCTAGTGCTACAATTGTTGCTCTCACTCCAACCTCATGTGTGATTTGTAGGCCATTTACATATGCGAGCGTGACTTATGTGTGCGTTTGCTTCTGTGTGTGAGCACACGGGGACAGGGATGCTTAAAAAAAAAAAAAAACATTTTTTTCACTTTTATTCCTATTACAAGGAATGTAAACATCCCTTGTAATAGGAATGGTGCGTGACAGGTCCTCTTTATGGAAAGATGTGGAGTTCTCAGCTTCGTTTACTTCTGCCGGCCGGATCTGACGCCGATCGCACAAGAGAGCCTGGAGAGGAGGGGTGCACAGAATCGCCGGCTGTTAAAGATGATATCTGAATGACGCCTGCAGGCATCATTCAGATATCACCACTCAAAGTCAAAGACGTCTGAAGGTGGTTAAAGAGCACCTGTCATTTCAGATCCATCATGGCAGTGCCCGTTAGTGGACAGCCACTCACCTGCTGCCGCCAAGTCCCTCATCTTGTGTCACTGCCGCATCACCAGCCATCCCACTTTCGACGAGTCAACAGCGGGTCAGTTTTCTCTTTCTAAGGCCCCTTTCACATGGGGAGGATCAGTAATGATCCGCCCCGTGAACCTCCGCTTGCTCAGCGGGGATCGCTTCCTGTCTTTTCTCCACTCTCCCCTATGGGGGGATCGGATGAACACGGACCGTCTGTCCGTGTTCATCCGATCCGCCAGACAGATGGAAAAGTAGGTTTTTCCTCCGTCACACTTTGGCGGATCGGAGCGGGTCGGATGTCTGCGGGCATGTCACCGCTGACATCCGCGGCTCCATAGAGGAGCACGGAGCGCCCGTTCAGGATCTGCAAAAAAAAAAATGTCAGGCGTGTGAAAGAGCCCTTAGGCTTTTTTCCCCCTGGTGATCTGGCCATTAACACCTAGAGAGACACTTCTCTGGATAAATGAGCACAGGAGGCACAGCAGACAGCTGCATTGTCAGTGTGGGAGGAGGGGAGTGTTAGGCTGGGTTCACACTAGCTGCGGCCACAGCTCACAGCAGAAGGTCCGGTGCGTCCCTGTTCACGGTGTGAATCAGATTTTACATTTTTGCCTGAATGCTCACCTGAAAAACAGAGCCAAAAGACGCACAGGACCCTTTTCCAGTGTGCTCTGTGGTCGCCCCGCAGATGTGCGAACCGGCTCTATCGAGATCCGACCACAGTCTCCTGTCATGCGAATTGGATGCAGGGAAATCCACATCCAATTTGCATCCGTGTGAACGCAGCCTCAGTCCCCTGTCACACCAGTGGACCGATCGGGTCTGCCTGTCCACCCATTGTTCAATACGGAGCGGAAAGGTGTCCGTTTACACCCGCCAGTATTTGAACCAGTCTACTAAAAACAGACGGATGGGGAATACGTTCACAATCTGTCCGGTAGATAAGTCAAATGACAGTCGGATGGAAACGGATAGGCTGTCAATTCCCAACCAACCACCCCATAGAGAACAGCAGTCTGTGTCCGCTCTGCATAGCGGGGTGAAAATGGACCGGTCATCCGCCTACTCAGCGGACAGATCCCCGCTGAGCAAGTAGATCCGCTTAACAGAGTCCGCCCCATCTCAGAGGGACCTTAAATGTATTAGTAGATGATTTAAATACACCAACACATCAAAGCTAAAACTCCAGCCCACACTTTAGAAGTAGTTACAGAATCCCCCCCTTTATAGGATAAAAGTGTTATATAAAATAAAAGCTGATCATTGTAACCTCCCCTGTCGGTAGTAAAAGGTTTTCCTCATCCATGTAAAGGATATATTTCTGCTGGGGAGCTTGTCCTTTAGAAAAGCAACAGACTTACTAGCTGGATTACCAGGTGAAAAAAAAAAGAAAAGAAACAAAATCCTAAAAACGAATGCAGCCATCACATGTAATAGCATGCTGTGATAAAAAAAAAATGATATGCTGTGATAGAATAAAATAGTATGCTGTGATATAAAAACATAAAAATAAATATTATGCTGTGATATAAAAAAATAAATATTATGCTGTGATATAAAAAAATAAATATTATGCTGTGATATAAAAAAATAAATAGTATGCTGTGATATAAAAAAACATAAAAATAAATAGTATGCTGTGATATAAAAACATAAAAATAAATAGTATGCTGTGATATAAAAAACATAAAAATAAATAGTATGCTGTGATATAAAAAAATAAATAGTATGCTGTGATATAAAAAAAATAAAAAAAAATAGTATGCTGTGATATAAAAACATAAAAATAAATAGTATGCTGTGATATAAAAAAATAAAAATAAATAGTATGCTGTGATATAAAAAAATAAAAATAAATAGTATGCTGTGATATAAAAAAATAAAAATAAATAGTATGCTGTGATATAAAAAAATAAAAATAAATAGTATGCTGTGATATAAACAAATAAATAGTATGCTGCGATATAAAAACATAAACATAAATAGTATGCTGTGATATAAACAAATAAATAGTATGCTGTGATATAAACAAATAAATAGTATGCTGCGATATAAAAACATAAACATAAATAGTATGCTGTGATATAAACAAATAAATAGTATGCTGTGATATAAACAAATAAATAGTATGCTGTGATATAAAAAAATAAATAGTATGCTGTGATATAAACAAATAAATAGTATGCTGTGATATAAAAAAATAAATAGTATGCTGTGATATAAACAAATAAATAGTATGCTGTGATATAAAAAAATAAATAGTATGCTGTGATATATAAAAAAAATAATAATAATAATATGCTGTGATTAAGGATGAGCTCCGGGGGGTTCGCATGGTACACGTGCGAACCCGCCAGGAAGTCTGCACGGCGCTGCGCTAATCACAGCCAGGGAGACATTTCCCGATGCTCAGCTGCAGAGATCGGGAAATGTCTCCGTGGCTGTGATTAGCGCAGCGCCGTGCAGACTTCCTGGCCGGCTCTGCACGTGTACTATGTGAACACCTAGGAGCTCATCCTTAGCTGTGATAGAATAAAATAAAAATAAAAAAATAGTATGCTGCGATAGAATAAAACAGTACGCTGCGATAGAATAAAACAGTATGCTGCGACAGAATAAAACAGTATGCTGCGACAGAATAAAATAGTATGCTGCGATAGAATAAAATAGTATGCTGCGACAGAATAAAATAGTATGCTGCGACAGAATAAAATAGTATGCTGCGATAGAATAAAATAGTATGCTGCGACAGAATAAAATAGTATGCTGCGATAGAATAAAATAGTATGCTGCGATAGAATAAAATAGTATGCTGCGACAGAATAAAATAGTATGCTGCGATAGAATAAAATAGTATGCTGCGACAGAATAAAATAGTATGCTGTGATAGAATAAAATAGTATGCTGCGACAGAATAAAATAGTATGCTGCGATAGAATAAAATAGTATGCTGCGATAGAATAAAATAGTATGCTGTGATAGAATAAAATAGTATGCTGCGATAGAATAAAATAGTATGCTGCGATAGAATAAAATAGTATGCTGCGATAGAATAAAATAGTATGCTGTGATAGAATAAAATAGTATGCTGTGATAGAATACAAGTTAGATGAGAGCCGAGTGCCTGTCCCTGTACTCCTCCATCACACACAGGATGCTGCTCACACTAGTATGGATGGAGCTGTCAGGAAATGTCTCCTATACACACAATGGAATGGTAGTTTCCCTGTCCCCTAGGACTCCATATTCTATGAGCTCATCAGGTTTGTATTAAGGTCCAGCAAGGTGAATGAGTGTCCAGCACTAGAAGGGAAGATCAGTATTACATATACCATGTTATCCATCTAGAGAATAAAGGAATCTTACCCCAGAACTCCTCCATAGAAGTGGTATGCACATCCTCTAACACTCACAGCGCCTGCCTATGTGCTCTCCACCCGACACACAGCCCTCACTATAGAACAGCTCTCACCAAAGCACACACACTGCCCCCTATCCATCGGTGCCTGGCAACTCCCACGTAATCCCGCCCACTGCCGATCCCACACCTTGCTCAGGCGGCAAGACGTCTAGCTCACGTTGTGTAGTAGCAATCAGGGTGGGGATTCAGTGCGGCGCCCGAGACACCAGGAACAAGTGGCTGATGTGGGCGACTCGCGCCGCCTCATGGCTAACGCTGGTACTGCCACACTATAGCTAAGGACTGCGAGCCGTCTTTGTGTTGCTCACATAGCTCTCCTAACTGGTCTGAGGTAGTGTCATCTAAGGCTCGGTTTCCACTAGTGTGACTTGGCACTGCAAAGTCCCATGACAAGTCGTTCCCTATGATTTCCAATGAGTACCATTCATATCACAGCGACTTCAAAGTAGTCCCTGTACTTCATCCCCCTCTGCGGTGCCACAATCTTCCCCTGCCTCCAATCTCCCTCTGCCTCCAATCTCCCTCTGCCTCCAATCACCACCTGCCTCCAATCTCCCTCTGCCTCCAATCTCCCTCTGCCTCCAATCACCCCCTGCCTCCAATCACCACCTGCCTCCAATCACCCCCTGCCTCCAATCTCCCTCTGCCTCCAATCTCCCTCTGCCTCCAATCACCCCCTGCCTCCAATCACCACCTGCCTCCAATCACCCCCTGCCTCCAATCCCCCCCTGCCTCCATCACCCTCTGCGGTACCACCAACAACCCCTGTCTCCATCCCCCACCCTCTGCGGTGCCAGCATCCCCCTCTGTGCTGCTATCAACACCCCCTGCCTCCAATCACCCCTTGCCACTAACGCCCCCTGCCTCCAATCACCCCCTGCCTCCAATCTCCCCCTGCCTCCATTGTCCCCAGCCTCCATCCCCCTGTGCGGTGCCACCGCAGCCACCAACTCCCCCTGCCTCCAATCTCCATGCACAGTTCCAAGCCGAACCGTTCTCGGCTATTTTTACTGGCACATTCCCGCAACCACAGACATTTACAAACGGGGGAAAAAAGTGCCCGTTTTTACGAACTGTCCGTAAAAATACGGACAGTTGGCAACACTGCTTGAGGTCCATAGACCTCAAGAATACACAGGCATTGCTTCAAGTCGCATCAAAATTGCGGCAAAAAATCCCTAGACTTTCAGGTCGCAATAGTGGAAACCGAGCCTAAAACAGGGTTCTCCAAACAACAAACACTTTGGCAGGGGCATGTGGGAGCAGTCAAGGTCATCTATGCCCCCCCCCCCCCAAAAATGTATGAGCATTATGCGTCAGCAAAATCCCCCCACAAAAACACTGCATACTTACTCCTAAGCATAAATCCCCCCTCCCGACCCCCCTGCTGAAATCCCCCCTTCCACAAATCCTCTACCTCTAGCACAGATCTCTTCCTAATGCATGCCCCCCTCCTCTCTTACTAATGCCTCTCAGCTTTCTCACCAATGTCCCCCAGGCTCTCTCCCTAATGCTTGCTCCCCTCCTCTCTTACTAATCCCCCCCAGCTTTCTCACCAATGCCCCCCAGCTCCCTCCCTAATGCATGCCCCCCTCCTCTCTTACTAATGCCCCTTGGCTTTCTCACCAATGCCCCCCAGCTCTCTCCCTAATGCATGCCCCCCTCCTCTCTTACTAATCCCCCCAGCTTTCTCACCAATGCCCCCCAGCTCTCTCCCTAATGCATGCCCCCCTCCTCTCTTACTAATGCCCCTTGGCTTTCTCACCAATGCCCCCCAGCTCTCTCCCTAATGCATGCCCCCCTCCTCTCTTACTAATGCCCCTTGGCTTTCTCACCAATGCCCCCCAGCTCTCTCCCTAATGCATGCACCCCTCCTCTCTTACTAATGCCCCCTGGCTTTCTCACCAATGCCCCCCCCCGCTCTCTCCCTAATGCATGCCTTCTCCTCTCTTACTAATGCCCCCTTGGCTTTCTCACCAATGCCCCCCCAGCTCTCTCCCTAATGCATGCCCCATCCTCTCTTACTAATGCCCCCGGCTTTCTCGCCAATGCCCCACAGCTCTCTCCCTAATTCATGCCCCCCTCCTCTCTTACTAATGCCCCCTTGGCTTTCTCACCAATGCCCCCCCAGCTCTTTCCCTAATGCTTGCCCCCCTCCTCTTATGCCGCGTACACACCATCACTTTATGTGATGAAAAAAAAAACGATGTTTTGAAAAACGTCAATTAAAATGACCGTGTGTGGGGGAAAACGTTGTTGTATGTCTTGTGAAAAACGACAAAAAAAATTAAAGCATGCTTTAAACCCGCGCATGCTCAGAAGCAAGTTATGAAGCAAGCTTCAATGGAAAAGAGTGCTGAACGTAACCGCGCTTTGCTAGAGCATTTTGAAAAAACGATGGTGTGTAGGCAATGTCGTTTTTGAAAATTGAAGTTTCAAAAACTTTGTTTTTTTACTTCACAAAAAATGACGTTTTTTTTCATCACATAAAGTGATGGTGTGTACGCGGCATTACTCCATCCAGAGGTACCGATTGCCTTTTATTGATCATCGTGATAACACCAAGGACACCAACATAGAGTCAGGTAGACGCATTTCACACATTCATCCTGTGCTTAATAAATGTCGGGGCTGGCACACTGAGAGAGGTTCCATCTGGGCTTGATACATGCACCTGGAGCAGCGGTTCTTTTTCCTTGGTCTCAGAAAGGCCTGGTGACTCGCTTGGAGGACGCACCAGAATATGAATACATGCTTGCAGTGTTGCTGGATTGGCTTAAAGGTTCTGAGACTGTGAATCTGTACTTTGTTCTGGATCTGAGGAGTCAAGTGATCTGCTGTGGTATCTGAGACCCCTAATTCTCTCTCCTTCTACCACTTTTCCAAGTTCAACTTTCAAGATTTGAAAAGATCACAAGTGACTGGCGCTCAATCTCTGATCAAAACCTCCCATTATAGCCATGGACTCCAGCCCAGGGGTAAATGCTAGCTCGATCCCTGCCTCTGGAGGTGTTATCCTGCCTTTAGAAGGCCCAGTGGGGCACTACATTTATATATATATGGTAAAATGTATAATTATATAATTATTTCCACATTGTTTCACATTGTACTTCCAGCCTGCTTCTAAGATTCGTAATAATCTTAAAGTTTGTAAACTTACTATGTGAAGATCCCCACACATTTACTTCCCTGAATTCTGTAACGCATATTCACTATGCTCTGAGGGTAGGCACTGCTGTGTCACACATTTCACAGAGCCTGCCTTCTGAAGGTGCTGAGAGTAGGCATTTCAGAAGGGGGAGTTAGTGCAGGAATCACAGCTTGTAGTCAGCATGGTACCATGGGACATGTAGTCCCTAGAAATTAAAAGTAAACAGCAGAAAATAAGCTGTAAGTGTAAAGCATGCAAGAGTCCAGGAAGATGTATAAAGAGATGACCAGCAGACAGACAGAACGCACAACATGAAAGGAGATTTCAAGTAAGATTACATTGGATTTTCACATACAACTAGTGTTTGTGTTGTTATTACTAGAGTTGGGCCGAACACCCCCCTGGTTTGATTCGCACCACAACTCCCGAACATGAAACAAGTTTAGATTTGAACTGCGAACCATATTAAAGTCTATGGGACCCAAACTTGAATAATCAAAAGTCCCCATTTTGAAGACTTATGTGCAAGTTATTGGACATAAAAGGGGTATGGGGGCCTGGGTACTGCCCTGGGGGACATGTATCAATGCAAAACATTTTTGTTTAAAATATTGTTTTTACAAGAGAAGTGATTTTAATGATGCTTAAAGTAAAACAATAGGAATGAAAAATTCCTTTAACTACTTGCAGCCCACCCACCGTCAAATGACGGCGGGGAGGTGCAGCTCTTGTTCTGGGTGGACCTCATATAACGTCAACCCAGAATGGGCACTCTCCATGTTGCTAGGACACGGCGGGACCTCTGTAAAGAGTCGAGGACGCGGTTCTTTAACCATGTGATCGGCTCTGTCCAATCACAGCCGGTCCCATGTAAGCTCTCATCTACATGGTTACAGTGTAGCGCTTGTGTGACAGCGCTGAAAGCTGAAAAATGGCCTGGGCAGGAAGGAGGTGAAAGTGCCCTGTATTGAGGTGGTTAAATATAGTGGCTGAGGGGGGGGGGGTCCCTTAGTCTGCCTGTAAAGTGGCGCATCTGTACTGTGTATAAAATCTGCTGCAGCAAAACTGACATATATAAAAAATCTGCATCAGGGGCTTGATAGCTGCTGCTAATCCAGGACTGATACATTTTTATATATGTCAGCCGGTCCACGTAGTCTGTGGACAGACGCGCTCTCTTATCTGTCACAAAACCTCAGGCAGCACTGAATGCCCGTTCAGAAAGCACGCTGGATGCAAGGCAGTCCAGCAGCTTTATTGCATACTGGGCAAGTTCTGCCCAGTGGTCTATTCACATGACACAGTAACGTAGAGGATCGTCTACTGGAAAGATCTCCATATCTGTGTTCGCCCCTAGATAATCTCCCACTATATGGTGAAGACGCTGCGGATGGGATGTGGAAGCTGACAGCCCTGGGCGCCGAGGACTAGAAACATTTTGAAAGGCATCACTGAGGTTGCCCCCTTCTCCACCGCTCCTCTCTTGACCAACAGAAGCCTCAAAACAACGTTTTCCACCAGAATGTAACCTACCAGAGTTGGGAAAGTCGTTACATAAACTCCTCTTTAAGGTGTCCTTAAGAGATTTCATCTTCTACTTCCTCTATGGGGACGGAATGAGTTCCGAGACTTTCCCCTTGTAACGGTGGTCAAGGAGGGTTGCCAACCAATAGTGATCCTTCTCCTTGATGCCGCGCATTCTTGGGTCCTTTCGCAGTCTTTTTAAGAATGAGAGAACAGTAGTACAGTGTTACTATGGCAAAACTGTATTGCTCTGGTCACAGTGTGTTAAAAAAAATTGTAAAAAGAAAATATAATAACAAATTTAAAAAAATATATCAATACCCCCGCGCAATACTCTGCAATACCCCCACACAATACTCTGCAATACCCCCGCGCAATACCCCCGTGCAATACCGCCGCGCAATACTCTGCAATACCCCCTGCGCAATACTCTGCAATACCCCCACGCAATACTCTGCAATAGCCCCGCGCAATACCCCCGCGCAATACTCTGCAATACCCCCACACAATACTCTGCAATACCCCCGTGCAATACCCCCGCACAATACTCTGCAATACCCCCGCGCAATACTCTGCAATACCCCCGTGCAATACCCCCGCACAATACTCTGCAATACCCCCGCGCAATACTCTGCAATACCCCCGCGCAATACTCTGCAATATCCCCCGCGCAATACTCTGCAGTACCCCCCCCGCAATACTCTGCAATACCCCCTGCCAGTACTTTGCAGTACCCCTTGCGCAATACTCTGCAGTACCCCTTGCGCAATACTCTGCAGTACCCCTTGCGCAATACTCTGCAATACCCCCGCACAATACTCTGCAATACCCCCGCACAATACTCTGCAATACCCCCCGCACAATACTCTGCAATACCCCCCGCACAATACTCTGCAATACCCCCACACCATACTCTGCAATATCCCCGCACAATACTCTGCAATACCCCCCGCACAATACTCTGCAATACCCCCGCACAATACTCTGCAATACCCCTGCACAATACTCTGCAATACCCCCGCACAATACTCTGCAATACCCCCGCACAATGCTCTGCAATACCCCCGCACAATGCTCTGCAATACCCCCGCACAATACTCTGCAATACCCCACACAATGCTCTGCAATACCCCTGCACAATACTCTGCAATACCCCCTGCACAATACTCTGCAATACCCCCCGCACAATACTCTGCAATACCCCCGCACAACACTCTGCAATACCCCCCACACAATAGTCTGCAATACCCCCGCACAATACTCTGCAATACCCCTGCACAATAATCTGCAATACCCCCGCACAATACTCTGCAATACCCGACCAATACTTTGCAATACCCCGGCCAATACTCTGCAATACCCAGAAAAAAATGCGTTCCCGCCCACGTCATATGACGTCCTTGACTTTGTGCAGGGATATCTGAATGATGCCTGCAGCTACAGGCATCATTCAGATATCATTTTTTTCAGCCGGCAATTCCCTACACCATAAGAATGATCATGGTGGCTGTTCCGCCTCTTGATCGTTCTTACGGGAGGCGAAAGGGGACGTCTTACTCCCTTCGCCCTCCGGTGGTTCTTCCGACTCACCGCTGCGATCAAAGCCAGGATCGTTTTTTTTTTTTCAGGCTTCCCAGCCTAGAGGTGAGATGTGAGGTCTTATTGACCCCATATCTCACTGTAAAGAGGACCTGTCATGCTATATTCCTATTATAAGGGATGTTTACATTCCTTGTAATAGGAATAAAAGTAATCAAAACATTTATTTTTGGGGAAAAACGTGTCAAATTAAAATAAATAAAGTAAAATGAACAATAAAAAAAAAAAAAAATTTAAAGCGCCCCTGTTCCCGCGTGCTCGTATACAGAAGCGAACGTGCACGTAAGTCCCGCCCACATATGAAAACAGTGTTCAAACCACACATGTGAGGTACCGCTGCGAACGTTAGAGCGAGAGCAATCATTTTGACCCTAGACCTCTTCTCCAACTAAAAAGATGTAACCAGTAAAAACATTTAAAGCGTCACCTATGGGGATTTTTAAGTAGCAAAGTTTGGCGCCATTCCACAAGCGTGTGCAATATTGAAGGGTGACATGTTGGGTATCTATTTACTCGGAGTAACTTCATCTTTCATATTATGCAAAAACATTGGGCTAACTTTAATGTTTTTTTTTTTAAAAAGCACAAAACTGTTTTATTTCCAAAAAAATGCGTTCGAAAAATTGCTGTGCAAATACCATGCACGATAAAAAGTTGCAACGACCGCCATTGTATTCTCTAGGGTCTTTGCTAAAAAAGAATATATAATGTTTTGGGGTTCTATGTAATTTTCTAGCAAATAAATGATGATTTTTACATGTAGGAGAGGAATGTCAGAATTGGTCTGGGTGCTCCAAAACGCCTGATGGTGCTCCCTGCATGTTGGGCCTCTGTATGTGGCCACGCTGTGTAAAAGTCTCACACATGTGGTATCGCCATACTCGGGAGGAATAGCAGAATGTGTTTGGGGGAGTAATGTGTGGTATGCATATGCTGTGTGTGAGAAATAACCTGCTAATATGAAACTTTTGTGGAAAAATAAATAAAATAAAAAAACCTTGATTTTGCAAAGAATTGTGGGAAAAAATGACAACTTCAAAAAACTCACCATGCCTCTTTCTAAATACCTTGGAATGTCTTCTTTCCAAAAAAGGGTCATTTGGGGGGTATTTGTACTTTTCTGGCATGTTAGGATCTCAAGAAATGAGAGAGGCCGTCAGTACTTCAGATGTGATCAAATTGATCAATTTTCAGTAATTGGTACCATAGCTTGTAGACCTTATAACTTTCACCCAGACTAAATAATATCCAAATTGTTTTTTGTTTTGTTACCACAGATATGTAGCAGTATACATTTTAGGCCAAATTTATGAAGAAAAATTACTTTTTTGCAAAATTTTATAATAGAAATGAAGAAAAATTAATTTTTTTACAAAATTTTCCTTCTTTTTTCATTTATAGCGGAAAAATTAAAAACTGCAGAGGTGATCAGATACCACCAAAAGAAAGCTCTATTTGTGGGAAAAAAAGGACAAAAATGTCATTTGGTTACAGTTATTGTTATTCAAAATGTGAGAGCACCGAAAGCTGAAAATTGGTCTGGTTATTAAGGGTGTTTAAGTGCCCAGTGGTCAAGTGGTTAATAGATAAATAGAAAAATAGATAAAAAGTTGAAAAAATTACTATAGGTCTGCTTTAAAGTGGTTGTAAACCCTTTACTACCACTTTTACCTACAGGTAAGGCTTACCTGTATATACCGTGAATATCTCCTAAACTTGCACAATTTAGGAGATATTCAATATCATAACTTGCTCACTGAAGAATCGGTTCACTCGTGCCATTTCTTCAGTAGCTGTGCCGTGACTGGTCATCGCGGCTTCGACCAATCACAGCGCCGGAGCCCGCGAACCCGGAGGAAATAACTCCAGGCAGTGGCGGTTCGTCCATAGAGGGCGCTGGAGCGCCGCCCCCTCTGGCTCTCACCGCCACTGAGTGAAATAACATAGATTCATGCATTGCACGAATCTATGTTATTTTCGCCGCTGCCGCTGTTATTCAGATGGTCGGCGCTCAATGTCCGGCCATCTGAATAACGCCAGCTGGTTGGCTGTAGGGAAATGTTTATCAAAGCCAACGGCTCTGATAGGCTTTCCCAATACAGCCCTCGGGTCCCGGAAGCTTATTCTCGGAGCGCACAGACTGTACGCCCCTTGAATAAGATGACAGGCGTCTCAGCCAATCACGTTGGCCGGTTCTGGCTACCTGTAACCTGATTGGCTGAGACGCCTGTCAGTCATCGAGGGCGGGAGAAGACATCGTGGGACGTGGATGCCTGACTCCAGTAAAGGTAAGTGCCGGGCGGGGGGGGGGGGGAAGAACGCAATTTACAGGGCACAGTGGCGACAATTGGCACAGCGGCGACCATTAAAGGGCACAGTGGCTGCGTTTAATGGCATGGCACAGTGGTGACAATGGATGGCACAGTGGCTGCGTTGAATGGCATGGCACAGTGGTGACAATGGATGGCACAGTGGCTGCGTTTAATGGCATGGCACAGTGGTGACAATGTATGGCACAGGGGCTGCGTTTAATGGCATGGCACAGTGGTGACAATGTATGGCACAGGGGCTGCGTTTAATGACATGGCACAGTGGTGACAATGTATGGCACAGTGGCTGCGTTTAATGGCATGGCACAGTGGTGACAATGGATGGCACAGTGACTGCGTTTAATGGCATGGCACAGTGGTGACAATGTATGGCACAGTGGCTGCGTTTAATGGCATGGCACAGTGGTGACAATGTATGGCACAGTGGTGACAATGGATGGCACAGTGGCTGCGTTTAATGGCATGGCACAGTGGTGACAATGTATGGCACAGTGGCTGCGTTTAATGGCATGGCACAGTGGTGACAATGGATGGCACAGTGACTGCGTTTACTGGAATGGCACAGTGGTGCGAATTGATGACACAGTGGTGCGAATTGATGGCACAGTGACTGCATTTGATGGCATGGCACAGTGACTGCGTTTAATGGCATGACACAGTGGTGTGAATTGATGGCACAGTGGTGCGAATTGATGGCACAGTGACTGCATTTGATGGCATGGCACAGTGACTGCGTTTAATGGCATGGCACAGTGGTGCGAATTGATGGCACGGTGGCTGCATTTGATGGCATGTAACAGTGGCTGCGTTTGGGCACAGTGAGACTGCAATTTTTTTTTTCCTTTGCGCCCCCCCAAAAATGTTGAGCACCAGCCGCCACTGACTCCAGGAGACATGTCACCGGTCACAGTGGTGTATGGGGACTGCTGCAAAAGCTTGGTTCTAAAAGTAAGTATTTAATAATGAGCTAGTATGCGATGCATATTAGATCATTATGTCTTTGTCTTACAAGTTGTGTTTTTTTGTTTGTTTTTTAGAGAGAGTTTATAACCACTCTAATGAGATCACTTTTAAGTGCATACAGTGGGGATCGAAAGTTTGGACACCCCAGGTAAAAATTTGTATTAATGTGCATAACGAAGCCAAGGAAAGATGGAAAAATCTCCAAAAGGCATCAAATTACAGATTAGACATTCTTATAATATGTCAAAAAAAGTTAGATTTTATTTCCATCATTTACACTTTCAAAATTACAGAAAACAAAAAAAATGGCATCTGCAAAAGTTTGGGCACCCTGCAGAATTTATAGCATGCACTGCCCCCTTTGCAAAGCTGAGACCTGCCAGTGTCATGGATTGTTCTCAATCATTGTCTGGGAAGACCAGGTGATGTCAATCTCAAAGGTTTTAAATGCCCAGACTCATCTGACCTTGTCCCAACAATCAGCACCATGGGTTCTTCTAAGCAGTTGTCTAGAAAACTGAAACTGAAAATAGTTGATGCTCACAAAGCTGGAGAAGGCTATAAGAAGATAGCAAAGCGTTTTCAGATGTCAATATCCTCTGTTCGGTATGTAATTAAGAAATGGCAGTCATCAGGAACAGTGGAAGTTAAAGCAAGATCTGGAAGACCAAGAAAAATATCAGACAGAACAGCTCGCAGGATTGTGAGAAAAGCAATTCAAAACCCACGTTTGACTGCATGATCCCTCCAGAAAGATCTGGCAGACACTGGAGTTGTGGTACACTATTCCACAATAAAGAGATACTTGTACAAATGTGGTCTTCATGGAAGAGTCATCAGAAGAAAACCTCTTCTACGTCCTCACCACAAAAATCAGCGTTTGAACTTTGCAAATGAACATATAGACAAGCCTGATGCATTTTGGAAACAAGTTCTGTGGCCCGATGAGGTTAAAATATAACTTTTTGGCCGGAATGAGCAAAGGTACGTTTGGAGAAGAAAGGGCACAGAATTTAATGAAAAGAACCTCTGCCCAACTGTTAAGCATGGGGGTGGATCAATCATGCTTTGGGGTTGTATTGCAGCCAGTGGCACAGGGAACATTTCACAAGTAGAAGGAAAAATGGATTCAATAAAATTTCAGCAAATTTTGGATGGTAACTTGATGCCATTTGTGAAAAAGCTGAAGTTAAAGAGAGGATGGCTTCTACAAATGGATAATGATCCTAAACCCCCCCTTAAAATCCACGGGGGATTACATCAAGAGGCGTAAACTGAAGGTTTTGCCATGGCCTTCACAATTTCCTGACCACAACATAATTGAAAATCTATGGATAGACCTTAAAAGAGCAGTGCGTGACAGACAGCCCAGAAATCTCAAAGAACTGGAAGACTTTTGTAAGGAAGAATGGGCAAAGATACCTCAAACAAGAATTGAAAGACTCTTGGCTGGCTACAAAAAGCATTTACAAGCTGTGATACTTGCCAAAGGGGGCAGTACAAGATATTAACTCTGCAGGGTGCCCAAACTTTTGCAGATGCCATTTTTTTTGTTTTCTGTAATTTTGAAAGCGTAAATGATGGAAATAAAATCTAACTTTTTTTGCATTATTATAAGAATGTCTAATCTGTAATTTGATGCCTTTTGGAGATGTTTCCATCTTTCCTTGGCTTTGTTATGCACATTAATACAATTTTTTACCTGAGGTGCCCAAACTTTTGATCCCCACTGTACAATAAAAAAAAAACATGTTGAAATAACATAAAAAGCTGTGCAGTGAACTTAGCTAATTAGAAATATACCAGAAACCAGTTTCAGGATAAAAGAGAAGTCTTCAGAACATGACTGAGCAATGATGCTTGCAGAGACCATACACAGAGAATGTGGACATTGAATAATATAGGCAATGTCTATAACAAAAGAAATAATGCTTTGTAATGTTCATATCTAAATGTCTACCTTTTAGAAACAGGAGCCAAAAAAGCAAAATACGCATTTACTGCATTTTACACATATGCCCATACGATGAGAGGGATAAAAAACAGGGTGACTCCACGTATTTATATGGCTAACACAGTACCATAGGTCCCAACTGTCCCTGATTTCAAGGGACTGTCCCTGATCTGGAGCAATGTCCCTCCCCCCCCCCCTCATTTTGGTCTGATCTATATAGTCATATATAAAATGCACTTTTTATCTTTCAAAAAGTGTTTCCCAGCGCTAAACCTTTTATCCAAATTCTAAATTGCTGCATTTGTAAATTTTAAAAGCCAATATAAAGGAATAGTAGTGATAAAAAAGCCCTTGTGGATTTAATTAACTTTTTTGGGTTTAATTCTCCTTTAAGGGTGTGTGACATGGGGCGTGTCCTATGCCTACATACGTTTGCTGGTAGGTGTACCTCATTCCCATCTCAAAATGTTGGGAGGTTTGCAGTACAACATTCTATATATAGAGTCCCATTCTCCTTTGGAGGCCCTATGAGTGTCTAGTCTACTAGATTCATTGCTATATACAGGGCTCAAAATTTCAAGTCCTGAGCTACTAGCCAGGCCTTAAGGGTTACTCGCCACCTGTTGACCCAACCAATCCCTACCCTGTACCACCCCTAGTTCCGCCCCTAAACACGCCCTTATAAATTATCTCATGAAATGACACTTACATGTTTCATGCAGAATTAAGTTACAAACTTATCAGTGCAGCCACACCTCATCATTGTAGCCTCTGCTTACTGTGCCCACCATTACGGCCTCTACTCACTGTGCCCACCATTGCAGCCTCTGCTCACTGTGCCCACCATTGCGCCCTCTGCTTACTGTGCCCACCATCTAACCAATAGATGTATCCATGGGAATGCTCCCCATTATCTATGCGAAAAAATAAAAGCTCATAATCCCAATCGCGTTCTGCGATCCACCAATCAAAATCTTCTTCAGATACCGAAAGCCAACTACAAGTCCAAAGGAGATAGAAGATTTGCGGTCCAAGGTCCCAGACTATGGAACGCTTTACCAACCAGCATTCGGTTGGAGGAGAACCACTTAGCCTTCAGGAGAAAGATCAAGACTCATCTCTTTTGGGGGGCTGCGGTGGCTCAACGCGATTGGCACTGCGCTGACAAGCCATTCACCTCTGCAGCTAGAGGTTCGGATCCCGGTCTCGGCTTCATGTGAATTGAGTTTGGTGGTCTCAGCCCGGCTCCCGGTGGGTGTGCTATGCAAGGTAAGCCTGTGCTTAATACGCCCACCCCCCTCCCACAAAAAACCACCACACCTACACACGCACTCTAAATTGGGTTAACACACGCACATTGACCACGCGGTCTCTAAAGAGAGGCGAAGGACTAATGGGGCTGGTTGAGCGGGCTAATCCTCTCACTCCCTTATAGGGAGTCCCTCTGCCCCGTTGGGCTTCAAAGCGGAGCAGGTAGGGCGGGCTGTGTGGGAGGACCCCCTCACACACCCACCATTGCCACCCGGGGCATGGAGAAAGGTGGCAGATTGCCTCTGGGGGAGGCCTGCCTACTCCCAACTCCTGCAGTCCGGCTCCTCTCTCGAGTACACGCACAAAATACACTTAAAAAAAAAAAAAAAAAAAAAGACTCATCTCTTTTGATATCAAAAGCGACAGGAACAACAAGCGCCCAGAGGCGATTAAGTTCGCATGTGTCGCGCTATATACGTTTCTCATTCATTCATTCACCATTGCAGCCTTTACTTACTGTGCCCACCATTGCAGCCTCTGCTCACTGTGCCCATCATTGCAGCCTCTGCTCACTGTGCCCACCACTGCAGCCTCTGCTCACTGTGCCCACCATTGCGGCCTCTGCTCACTGTGCCCACCATTGCAGCCTTTACTTACTGTGCCCACCATTGTAGCCTCTGCTTACTGTGCCCACCATTGCAGCCTTTACTCACTGTGCCCACCATTGCAGCTTCTGCTCACTGTGCCCATCATTGCAGCTTCTGCTCACTGTGCCCATCATTGCAGCCTCTGCTCACTGTGCCCACCATTGCAGCCTCTGCTCACTGTGCCCACCATTGTAGCCTCTGCTTACTGTGCCCACCATTGCAGCCTTTACTCACTGTGCCCACCATTGCAGCCTCTGCTCACTGTGCCCACAATTGTAGCCTTTACTCACTGTGCCCACTATTGCAGCCTTTACTCACTGTGCCCACTATTGCAGTCTTTACTCACTGTGCCCACCATTGCAGCCTCTGCTCACCTGTGCAGAGGATTGCCCCATGGGAAGAGGAGCTGGGAGTGGGGGGGGAGCGCGGGTACCAAACCGTTCTCCCATCGATCACCCCGGGGAAGAGAAAAGCCGCAGGATCACAGAGCCGATTGCCCGCTGTTACAGCTGACTTTACATTGCAATTGCCACCGCTCCGCTCGTGGTTACACAGCCCCTCCTCCTGACCCCGTGCCTGTATCAGATTGACAGAATGCCAGTCCAATGCTGGACGTGTTCTGTCTATATGATACAGGCGCGGGGTCAGAAGGCGGGGCTGTGTAACCACGAGCAGAGCGGAGGCAATTGCAATGTAATGTCAGCTGTAACAGCGGGTTATCAGCTCTGTAATCCTTGCGGCTTTTCTCTTTCCCTGGATGATTGATGGGAGAACGGCCCCCGATCAATCCCCGCATGCCGGCGGTACCCGCGCTCCCCCCCCCCCACTCCCAGCTCATCGGCAGAAACAATTTTCCACTCGCCAAATGCGAGTAGGTGAGTGGAAAATTTGAGGGCTGCTTTATATACAGTAAATATACTCTATATACACACAGGCAACATCTTTGTTTATGGCTCTTCAGTTAGTAATGTTGCCTTATGAGAAATGTTATGTCTAATTGACATTAGCAACAGGGAGTAATTGTATATATATATATATATATATATATATATATATATATATAATACGATAATGGTAGATGTGTAGTGTGTAGGAAATGGTTTCTTGAAGGGTTAACTGGGCTGACAGTTAGAGCTTGAAAATATCTATTTAAACTCTCTGTTTGATATGCATGATTGTTTTGTGAAAAGGTATCACAGAGACGCTCAGTCTCCCACACCTTTTGGTATACAAACAAGCTAGAAAGAACATCACAGCTGGACGGTAGACTATACGGAGCCAACTTGATTGGCTGTACTCTTCCATGAATAGCTATTGAAGGGAAGTTAACCACTTAAGGACCGGACCAATATGCTGCTAAATGACCCAAGGGGTTTTTACAATTCGGCACTGCTTCGCTTTAACAGACAATTGTACGGTCGTGCGATGTGGCTCCCAAACAAAATTCTCGTCCTTTTCTTCCCACAAATAGAGCTTTCTTTTGGTGGTATTTGATCGCCTCTGCGATTTTTATTTTTTGCACTATATACAAAAATAGAGCGACATTTTTGAAAAAAAATCAATATTTTTTACTTTTTGTTATAAGAAAAATAAAATAAACGAAATTTTAGTCAAACATTTAGGCCAAAATTTATTCAGCCACGTCTTTAGTAAAAAAAAAATCGCAATAAAAAAAAAAAAAGCTACCTAGCAGGAACAGCGACACTAATACAGCGATCAGAAAAATGATCGCTTAGTGACACTGGCAATAGGGAGTGAAAGGGTTAACTAGGGCGGTGATCAGGGGGTTAAAACTTTATTAGGGGGGGTACGGGGGCTACCCTGAACCTAACACTAACTGCCTGTCACACTGCCTGTCACACTGACACTAAATGCAGTGATCAGTACATATATGATCACTGCATTCAGTGACACTGTGACAGGGGGGTGATCGCAAGGGGTTAAATGTGCCTGCGTGTACTGGTGTCAGTGTAGTGTTGTGCAGACTCACTGTGTGATGTGATCTCTCCTCAGCGGCGGTTGAAAATACCGCCGAGAGGAGAGATCACATCACTTCCCTCTTCCTGTGTTTACACAGGAGGAGGAAGTGACACGCAGGGGGAGCGCGCGGATTGGCTGAGAGCGATCCGGAGGGGGCGGACAAAAACGAACAGCCGCCCCCTCATCCCGGGTCGCTCGGACAGGTCCCGATCGGACCCCCGACCCATGTCTAGGCAGGGTCGTACAGGTACGCCAATGTGCCTGTCCGTGCCATTCTGCCGACGTAAATGTACATGCGGCGGTCCGCAAGTGGTTAACAGACTAAGATTTAATTAATTTATCTTCAAATCTATTCATCCCTAAAGCTAAGGTAGGAGGATGTGGCCCATATTTGGGAGAGACCCGCCCAAGGGAGGGGGAGAGCTAACCGTAGCCAATCATAGGTAACACGTGGGCTATACAATAAGGGGTCTCAATCAATAGATGGGAGAGAGGAGATGAGAATCCTGGGCCCAGGACGTCAGTATTCAAGGTAAATGATCAGAAACCATCTCCCAAGCACTTACCATATACTTTGTCATAAGTTGTTATGTTTGATATTTTCAGTGTGATGTACTTACTTTGTATTTGAAACTAATATTTACTCCCTTGCTTAAAGACTGTAAATGTATGCGGTATATTAGATAGACTAATATCTTTTTCTCTAATAAATATCTATTGTGTTAAAGCTTTCACTCTGGTCAATAGAACTCTTATTTAAACCATATATCATATATGTGAGATATTAAATCTTAAATATAGGAATTATTTGCAACAGATTGGCGGCCACCAAACTATGAACAAGACTGAAAGTATTTAATATAATAACAAAATATTTGTGTATTAGAGATTAAGGTTATTAGGAGGAATTCAAGCTGAGTCAGCTTATCCAATCTATCTAGGGAAAATATATGTAAATATTTTTATTTTTATTAGTGGGTATTACCTCTGAGGCCCCATACACACCATAGAATCTATCCGCAGATAAATCCCATCAAATGGGTTTCTGCGGATAGATCCTATGGTGTGTACACTCCGTCGGATATTTATCCGCAGATAAATCTCCCCTGGGATGGATTTCCAGCAGATGGATATTTGCTGACATGCTCAACAAATCCATCTGCTGGAATCCATTCCAACGGATGGATCCGCTCGTCTGTACAGACTTACCGGATCCATCCGCCCAAAGGGATTCCCCGCACGCGTCGTAATGATTTGACGCATGCGTGGAATTCCTTATATGACAGCGTCGCGCCCGTCGCCGCGTCATAATAGCGGCGACGGCGCGACACGTCATCGGCAGAGGATTTCAGCGCGGATTTCAATGCGATGGTGTGTACACGCCATCGCATAGAAATCTTCTGAAATCCTCGAGAGGATTTATCCGCGGATACGGTCCGCTGGACCGTATCTGCGGATAAATCCTCTCGTGTGTATGGGGCCTAAGGCTCCATTCACACCTAGGCAGACAAATTTGCGGTGTTTTGTCGCCGCAAATCGCGGTACAAATTGCGGCGTTTTGTACTGCAATTTGCGGCGACAAAACGCCGGTATTGTCCGCCTAGATGTGCCCCAGATTGACCCCCTCTATGGAGATGGTTCCCATCTCCTAGCCGAACGCCGAAAGCCGCCTGAAAAAAAGGTCCGGGACCTTTTTTCAGGCGTCAGGCGTCCGGCGTCCTGCGTTCAGCGTGGAGATGTGAACCATCTCCATAGAGGGACATGTGTTTTCATCCCTCTGGCGGCAGCGGCGTAGCACTACAGGCGTAAAAACGCCTAGATGTGAATGGAGCCTTAGGAGAGATCATACACCACAGGTTATTTTATCATCATTTATTTTATTTTTGATTTTCAAATATTTTTTTTTTTTGTTTGTTTCAATAATATCCCAAAATCATAATTGATAAAGGTACTTTGGATGTACCATTATAAAAGGTCAATTTAATTGAGAGGAGGTACAGTATGGGAACATTTTTGTTTTAATTGTCGTTGTTTTATTAACACACTGAAAGAGTGGTCATTGGTTTTGTGAAAAAAATAAATGTTTCTTTTTTTGCAATTTATTAATTGTTTTTAGTATTAATATTTTTTTAAAATATTAATATTATTATTATGATTATTATTATGATTATTATTATTATTATTATTATTATTATTATTATTAATAATAATAATTATTTTTAGTATTAATTTTTTTTGTCCCAGCCTTAGTTTTAGTCTTTATTTTTTATTGATATTTGTTGTTGTTTAAAACACAGAAACATGCTTTTTTTTTTTTTTTAAGTGTATTTTGTGCGTGTACTCGAGAGAGGAGCCGGACTGCAGGAGTTGGGAGTAGGCAGTCCTCCCCCAGAGGCAATCTGCCACCTTTCTCCATGCCCCGGGTGGCAATGGCGGGTGTGTGAGGGGGTCCTCCCACACAGCCCGCCCTACCTGCTCCGCTTTGAAGCCCAACGGGGCAGAGGGACTCCCTATAAGGGAGTGAGAGGATTTGCCCGCTCAACCAGCCCCGTTAGTCCTTCGCCTCTCTTTTTTAGAGACCGTGTGGTCAAAGTGCGTGCATGTTAACCCAATTTTGAGTGCGTGTAAGTGTGGTGGTTTTTGTGGGAGGGGGTGGGCGTACTAAGCGCAGGCTTACCTCGCATAGCACACCCACCGGGAGCCGGGCTGAGACCACCAAACTCAATTCACATGTAGCCGAGACCGGGATCCGAACCCCTAGCTGCAGAGGTGAATGGCTTATCAGTGCAGCGCCAATCGCGTTGAGCAACCGCAGCTCCTTCGTGCTTGTTTTCTGTTGTCTGTAGCAGTGCTTTAACTGGGCCGGAACGCGGCGGTACTCAGTACCGCCACTTCCAAAAATGGCCCTTCAGAGTACCAGCACCTCTCCGTGCGCCCAGTACGTGGGTTTCCCGTCCCGGAACGCAGCCCCAGGATGACCAAGGTTTTTTTTTTTTTCTCGCCGCCGCCGCCGAGTGTCTAGTGCGGGTATCGGCAAACCGCGGGTCCGGAGCCTGCATGCGGCTCTTTTGTACCTTTGCTGGGGCTTCGGGCCGTGGAGGATTTAAAAAAGAGCGCGCCGCGCTGTGATACATGTCCCGCCCTCCTCCTCCTAGAGAAGACTAGCTTGTGACGTGTGATAGAGCCAGTGCGCTGTCTGTCACACTAGCTGGTCTAGAGGAGGAGGGCGGGACATGTATCAGCGCGCCAGAACCCAGTGGGGGAGCATCATGACAGATGACCGCCGTGAGCGTGAGTCACAGCTGAGTGAGGGGGACCTGATGTTTTTTTGATGATAATGATGGTGGGGGGGCTGGCTTGCGATGGTATAGGAACCTGCTATTTTTTTAATGATGATGGGGGGGGGGGTCTGGTTTGCAATGGTGAGGGGACCTGCTATTTTTTTTTGATGGGGGGGGGGTGCTGGCTTGCAATGGTGAGGGGACCTGCTATTTTTTTAATGATGGTGGGGGGGGGGGGGTGGCGCGAGGAGGGGGTGGGGGGGGAAGGGCGGGGGGGGGCAAACCGGCGCCTAATAGAGTACCGGCACCTCTTTTGGCCCACTTAAAGCACTGGTCTGTAGGTTAAAACAGGCTCAATAGGGTGGGTACAGACACTGAAAAAGTGGTCTGGACTTTGTCATTGAAAGAGTTCAACAAGTTTTTGTTAGTTAAATTGTATGTAACATTGAAACCAAACCTACAATAGATTTTGTTCTTTGGTTTTAGTTTTGTGTTGTTTTTTTTTTTACCTTTTAACTGTGGGAAGTTACAAGCAGTAATGTTCTCATTAATGTCAGTTAAAGTACAAGACTGTGGAAGGCTTGCTACTGAAACTAACATCTGAGAAAGATTTTTATTAGTGTAAAATAAGGTGCATTGAAAAAAAAATTCAGTATACCTTGATTTTTTTTTTGTTTTTACTGAATTGAGTGTTACACATAGTGGTGTAAACACTCCTCTATTTACCTTTGCTATTGGAAGCTTAGGGGTGTTCATCCTAATTGATCATTGGGGGCTTCTATTGTTCCATTGGTCTATTGTGTAAATTCAGACAAGGTAGGCACAATGCTTTGTTAAGGATAATTAGTTTTCCCCACTAATCTAAAAAGATTGTTTTAGGGAGAGCTGAAAATATTGTTTTTTTTAACTGTATTTTGGGGGATTCTATTTTATTTGAGTTCTTGTTTGGTTGTTTTTTTTCTGCTTCTCTTTCTCCTTTACTGTACGTGACTTTATAGTACAGGGGAACAATTAATTTAATTCAGCTCACAAATTGTGCATACTAGCTGTTCGTAATGGATGCCTGGCTAGAAAGTTTTGTAGCAACTTTTGCTCTTAAACATAAGAACAATGATTTTGCCTGTGATACTAAAGTATTGGAAGAACAAGCAAAAGCAACCAAAAATAACAGAAAACGTAAAAATCTAGCCTTAGCAGGCATGTTTGCTGCTTGCATGGCTATGAATGCTAAAATACAGAAATTGGAAGGTATAGTTTATAATAAAAATATTACAATTTCTGAGAGGGAAAAGGAGAATACAGCTTTACAAAGCCAAGTACAAACCTTAACTACCCTTAATCAAATTGTTAATGCCTCACAGGAGGAAAATTTAGAAAATTACAAATTGGCCCAAAAAGACGTGGTACAATATAAAAGCATGCTAACTAAATTTGAGACTGAACTGGACCATGTAACTATTGCATACAAAGTGCTCCAAGATCAGTTACGTGAATCTAAGAAAGGAAAATTTTAAGGACAGGCAGTGGCTAGCATACGCGAACATAGTAATGCTACGGCACCTACCTGTGCCTTTGAAATTGGGTACACTGAGGAATTTGAATAGTATTGGGGAGAGGAAGATATGAATCCTAATTCTACTTTTCCTGTGGCGATGGGAGAAATCGCAAAGCCACAGGAAAATCGAGAAGGCCCCATTGTCATAGACCCACCAGACAATCCACTAGCTATCCAGAAATAAGGAACATGACAAGTTCCCCATCATGGGTAAGACCCAGATCTTCTCTCCTAAGGAAGGAAGTCAAACATTTTTAGGGTTTGAGAGTGAAGGGAATAAGATGATGTCCAATGTATATCCAATTCAACTGGTAAAAATCCTTATGATTGTGGCTGATTTCATTGGCAAAATAAAATCTAGTGAACACAGTACTTCACATGCAATCATGAGAGATATTTTAACTGATTTTTCTTCTACCAATAATCTTTTTCAGTACATTGACAATTTGCTTATAGCCACATGCGACAAAGAAAAGCATTTGCGGCTATTGGAGGAACTTCCGACGGATCCTAGGAAAAACGGGACAGAAGTTTAATCCCATTAAGGCACAATTGTCGCAGGAATCTATGTCTTTTCTGGGGATTACAGTGGCAGCAAACGGTAGTAAGATAGCAACGGAGAAGGTAAAAACCATTCTACAATTCCCTCTAACAGTGTGTATGCCCACTCTCAGATCTTTCCTAGGAGTGGTAAATTATTTGCGGGATTTCATCCCTGATGGTGCGCATAAGTCCACACCACTGTATGATTGGGGGAAAAGGGATACCTGATGGCACGGGACTGAGCAACACACCAATCCAGTGCAGGAGCTTAAAGAAGCTTTAGCGCAAGCGCCAGTATTAGCCAACCCAGAGTACCAACTGCCCTTTCACATTGAGACTGCCATATCAGAGACAGCCATGTCAGCTGTTCTGTCACAGGAAATCCATGGGCAACAGAGACCCATAGTATATGCTTATAAAGCATTATCTCCTGTGAAAATGAAGTACTCTCTATGTGAAAAACACCTTCTTGTCACGTTGTGGGCAGTGAAATACTTCACATACATCATAGGACTTAACCTAATCATCCTGCACACAACTCCCACTAATTTTTTACTCACAGACAGAGTGAAGGAGGGCAATGTATTCAATGCCAGACAGGCCCATTGGGCTCTGTTTCTCCAAGATCATGACATTAAAGTCAAACAAACATATAATCCTTTCACTAGGGCCCATGGCCTCCTTTACCAAGGAATACCACATGAATGTGCTATCACCCCACAATCAGTGGCACAACATTTCTTTAGACCTTTGTCAGCAAATGAAAAGGTCCCGGAAAATGCAGTCCCAATTTTCACAGATGGATCATGTTTTTACGTGGAGGGTTCCCCACATGCAGGATTTGGAATATTATCGATCCACATGCAAAGACCCAAACATCAATCTTTCGGTCATGTCAAGTCAAATTAGCACAATTCACTGAGATGGCTGCGATTGCTCATGCCCTAGAACTGATGAAAGGGGATCAAGAAATTGTTTTATACTCAGATTCTGCGTGGGTCTGTAATGGTCTTACAGAATTTCTGCCCTTCTGGCACACTCACCAGTACATGTCCTCAGATGGGTCTCCACTTAAACATGTATCCCTGGTGAAATATATTGTAACATTGGTGCAAAAGTTGCCATAAAAAACATGGGGGTGCAAAGTAAAAGGTCATACAGGCACTGCCCCATACTGGGAATACAATTATGTAGCAGATTGCTTGGCCAAACAAGGAGCACAAGGGGGGGAGATCTGGAAAATTCCTTTGAATTTACTGGACTCAGTCTTGTGCCCCATCGTTTGTGCCCTCACAAAATTCTGCAACTAAAATGTTTTGCTTCCTTCGCTTTTAGAGCCATGAAGTCGATGTGGATTGTGATCCTGCTCCATCTGATCGGACATACCAAGGGAGAGGAGACTGGATCGCTCATCAGCGTGATCGTTGACCAGAATCTGATCTACTGTCTAGAGGGGGAATCTGTCTTATTGCCTGTGGCCATTGTAGGGACTGTAGGGAAGCAAGTTTATTGGTGGAGTCCCATTGATAACCATCAAGTCTGGATTAATGGCATTGCTGGGAATATCACGGACTACAAGAAAAGAGTCATGAGTTTTCAGAACGGATCCTTATTGATTCCGGAGACACGTTTGAGGGATGCCGGAGAGTGGAAATATTCTTTTGGTATCTCCATCCCCTTGTCCAGAAACACTCATGCATCCACTCTTCAGTACGTCCCAGGGAAAATTACCTTGCAGGTGTCCCCAAAGACTAACACCCCTACCCCTACAACTTTGCCCAAAAATACAGCTGCAATCCCCTATTACAAACCAACCTCCTTGGAATGCCCAACACTGCAAGAGGGACTACCTAGTGGCCTGACGGAAACCTCAATCCCTGGAATATTGTTTAATAACGTTAAGTTTATTCATGTGCAGGTGGTACTTAATTTGTCCCAGTGAAACATGGCTGAATTTGGCTCATGTGTCCGGACAAATGTATCTTTGTTTTACTATTCCTTGCTAGTAGATCTGATTGCCTACCATGCAAGCCGAACTCAGGATCCATTTGCAGAACCAAACTTTCCTCCCCACAGGGACATTTTCAGATCCAGAAAGTTAAAGGGCGTGGACAGCATACTTGCATCCATCCCAGGACTTTTTGGATCTGGCATGTCAATTTGTAACCAAGCCAATTTGTTAAAATGGAGAACACCAAGCACAAGGGTCACCTACCACATGGATGGACTGTACTGTGTCGTTACCAATCACCAGACATTTCTCTATGGGGGTCAGTCGTGTCCAATACCCTATCCAAATTTTTGCTTCATTCCACATGAGTACACTACTATGGGGGAAACTATAGTAACCCCCATACTAGTGTTAACAGAATACTATATCATTGAGAGTACCCCTGATGTCCCAGATCCTAGCACATACATACCCCATTTTGATGTAAAAATGTATACTTTGTCAGTAAACCTTCACAATCTGCTTGCAAGGAAGGATACCTATATAATTCAAATTAGTAATGATATGGTGAAATCAGAGGAAAGGTTAAATGAACTTTTACATGATGGGGATTTTAGCTTAGTCACCACTAGGACCTGGATGGAAATGGGAATAAAAGGTCTTCTCATATTGCAATGTGCGGTATTGATTTTCATGACAGGTATGATATAACTTGGCCGACTTCTAAGATGGCAGAGGGAGAAACTTAACATTCTAATGGAGATTAGACATAAACAATTACTCACTTAAGTGTGGCCTCGTCTCATCTGTCTCAACTTGCCACAAGGGGTCATCTGTTGCCTTATGAGAAATACTATGTCTAATCGCCATTAGCAACGGGGAATAATTGCACATATATATATATACAGTATATAAGATACGATAATGGTAGATATGTAGTGTGTAGGAAATGGTTTCTTGAAGGGTTAACTGGGCTGACAGTTAGAGCTTGAAAATATCTATTTAAACTTTCTGTTTGATATGCATGATTACTTTGTGAAAAGGTATCACAGAGACGCTCAGTCTCCTACACCTTTTGGTATACAAACAAGCTAGAAAGAACATCACAGCTGGACGGTAGACTATACGGAGCCAACTTGATTGGCTGTACTCTTCCATGAATAGCTATTGAAGGGAAGTTAACGAACTAAGATTTAATTAATTTATCTTCAAATCTATTCATCCCTAAAGCTAAGGTAGGAGGATGTGGCCCATATTTGGGAGAGACCTGCCCAAGGGAGGGGGAGAGCTAACCGTAACCAATCATAGGTAACACGTGGGCTATACAATAAGGGGTCTCAATCAATAGATGGGAGAGAGGAGATGAGAATCCTGGGCCCAGGACGTCAGTATTCAAGGTAAATTATCAGAAACCATCTCCCAAGCACTTACCATATACTTTGTCATAAGTTGTTATGTTTGATATTTTTAGTGTGATGCACTTAGTATCTTATATTAGATAGACTAATATCCTTTTCTCTAATAAATGTCTATTATGTTAAAGCTTTCACTCTGGTCAATAGAACTCTTATTTAAACCATATATCATATATGTGAGATATTAAATCTTAAATATAGATTTTATTGTCAACAGTTTAATGGATGCATTTATGAGGAGTTTTGTGTCATAAAAAAACATACAGTTTAGTGACTCTTATATGTTTACAATGTTATTACTTGACTTTGTTGCCTTGGTAATCACCGACTTGCAAGTCTTGAAGGTCTTTTCTTTATTCCTTGCTTATCAGACTTGATAAAACTAGTAATGTGTTTCCTTCTATAGGAATGGTGTTTGGGTAGGTGTTTCTTCTGCACTCAGGGTATATGGACATAGGTGCACAGATATCAGAGAGACGTGCACTGTACACCAAAGTCATAATGTCACATTAAAAAATGCTTGGGTCTACTGCATTTTTACACCTTATGTAAACGTACAGTACCAAGTATAGGAATTTAACTCTTAAAGCCAGACATAGAACATTTTGCTTTTGATATGTTTTTTCTCTATGTTACCTGTAATAGGAAAATTAGGCTATGCAAAAATGCATGCATTTATTATTTTTTAGAATATATTTAAACTCAAAAAAATACACTGATCACTGATAACATTATGACCACTGACAGGTAAAGCGAATAACATTGAATATCTTGCTACAATGGCATCTCAAAGTGGGTGGGATATATTAGGCAACAAGTTAACATGTTGTCCCTGAAGTTGATGTATTGAAAGCAGAAAAAAAACAGCAAACAAGGATTTGCACGGCTTTGGCAAGGGCCAATTTATAATGACTAGAAGACTGGGTCAGAGCATCTCAAAAACTGTTCAGCTGTTGTGGGATGTTCCCAGTCTGCAGTGGTCAGGACCTACCAAATGTGGTCCAAGGAAGGAAAACCGGTGGGCCGGTGTCCTGCCGAAAATGTTCCCCCAGCGGATTTGGACCACCCTGTACTGTGCAGCCACGGCACTTGTGCAGTACAAAACTCAACCGAGCCTACCAGCCTCCGAAAATAGCCGAACATACAGTATACAGCTGACACTCAGCTCTACACGGCGCATTGCGCCAAGTTGCCGCATACTCCCAATGCCAAGTTGCCACACGCTCCCGATGCCAAGTTGCCGCATGCTCCCGATGCTAATGCCGCACGCTCCCGACTGCTAGGGGCAGGACTGATTTAAACAATAAAGTACACGTCTTAGCATGGCATGTTGATGGGCGGGTTGATGGGCGGCTTTTGCAATGGCGATGTTGATGGGTGGGTTGATGGGTGGCTTTTGCAATGGCGATGTTGATGGGCGCATTTCCACATTTAACTCACAAAAGAGACGCTATTTTAAACCCGCCTATCAACATTGTAAAATCCGCCCATCAACATTGTAAAATCCGCCCATCTGAGTTAAATGAGCAAAACCCGCCCATCAACACGCCCTGCTATAAGATGTGTACTTTTTTATTAAAATCACCCCCTCCCCTTGCAGAGTAGTGCTAGCATCGGGAGCGTGTGGACATATGCCATAATCATTGTGCATGCACCATGTAGTGTTTGGCTATTTTTGGAGACTAGCCGCCACGCCTGCGCACTACAAGGGGGTTCTTATCTGCCATTCGGAACTTATTCGGCAGAACAGCAATAGAGTCATTGATGCAGGCTCATTAATGCACATCGAGAGCAAAGGCTAGCCTATGTAGTGCAATCCAATTGATAGCTACTGCAGCTCAAATTGTTGAAAAAGTTAATGGTGGAATTTTTGGGATATTTATTATAGCAAAAATATAAAAAATATTGGGGTTTTTTTTCAGAATTGTCGCTCTTTTTTTATCTATAGCACAAAAAAATAAAACCGCAGAGGTGATCAATCACCACCAAAAGAAAGCTCTATTTGTAAAAAAAAAAGGACATACATTTTGTTTGTGTATAACGTTGTATGACCACGCAATTGTCAGTTATATATCTGACAGGAGGCTCATATCTTATGCATTAATCATTCTTTATTAATGCCCATAGCAGTACATTTTATAACTTTTCTTTAATAACTTTTAATGTAAAAAATTTTCTCAATAAACTACGAATCCCAGCAGTTCCTGTAACCTAGGTCAGTGGCCTCTATATAACGGACTGCCTGCCAACGATCCTCCTCTTTCTTTCTGCTTATGGCAAGATAAGTGATCGTTCTGTGTTGCTATGTCACGTTTGAATTGTCTCTCTCTGTTTACTTTTCATCTCTCTGACTGCTCGGGACCTCCCAGAGCAGACTTTTGCCTCACTTCTTGTGGTTCCTTGTGATTTTTCCTTGTGATTTTCCACTGTATAGTGTGTCTCCTCCATACGCTATCCTCTCTGCTGTCTATCTCACACATAGACTGTCTCCTGATTCATCTTCCGGACGCCGTGCAGACGCCGTCTCGACGGGGGCCGCCCCCCACCACTTCCCCCCCTCTTCTCCACATTCAGTTCACCTCACATTGCGGCTCCGCCGCCATCTTACCCTCCCTTCCTTCTTCCCCCCCGTCTTCCCGTGCGTGGGCGGGGGGCGGGACCTCCCCCTCACATCCGTCCCTTCCTCGCATCCTCGCCGAATCGCCGGGAGCGTTCTCCCCACGTCAGCGCTGGCCGCTGGAGGGACAACCTATCAGAGCGGAGATCTCAGTCTCGCATGACTGCTCCCTCTGGCAGGCTTGTGGATTCTCTCTCTTCTCCCACCGCAGCGCCAGTTCCAGCGCTGACGGCGGTAAGGAGAGAGCCTGTTAGGAACTACTGCATTTAAAAGTACAGGAGACGGAATTTATTCAGTTTTTTCCCTCATCAACCCCCTTTATTCAGGCACTGCATAGATTACCAGGGCCTCCATAATAGATCAGAGTCTCCCTATAGGACCCTACTCTTTGTTTGTACCAGTGTCATTATACACTGCAGAGTGCAATGTCCGAGCAATCCGCTCCAATGCCCCCCAGAGGGGAGAGCTCCCCTATAGAACCAGCTCATACCCTGAGTGCCTCACAGATTCAGGAGTTAATAAATCTGTCCATCCAAGCTGCCCTAAACTCTACTACCTCAACTTCCAGGGTTCAGCAACCCATGGCCCCTCTGTTACCACCGCTTCAATGCGGCGAACCGCCTATAAAGAAAGGGAAAGCCTCACACAAGAGGCAACATGCCCTGGCGGTACATGACTCCCCGGCAGGGGAAGGAAACAATTTGCCTCGGGTAGCTCCTGCCACGAGCTACCAACCCCAGCATCTGGCAGACACTTCTCGACCCCTGGACCCCAGGGAGACACAACTTAAGGGGTTTAGGGCCAAGAGAAGGGCCAAGCCAGACTCCTATGTGGACTCCTCAGAGGAGGACTCAGCCGACCCCTCGGATGGGTCGGACGCCTCAGAGTCTGATTCGTATGCCGATGATGCTAGGGATACGGCGCTTACTACAGCTGCCACCCCTGCCACGCAGGGCGATATTCTCCTAGACGCCCTAGGGGAACCTTTCTTCCACCCCGACGCGATCAGCCACCCGCGTTCCGGGGAATGGACCCCACTGCCGCATGTCTCCCAATATGTAGAACTATGGGCTAGGAAATCCTTAGATAGGACTAGCCGCAATAAGCTCAGGGCAGACCCTTCATCCCCAAAAATGTCGTGGCTACCCCTGAGGTAGATCCCGTTTTGACAAAGTATTTATTGAAATCGGGGAAATTCCAAAAGAAGGGCATAGAACGCTCGTTCCGGTCCATCCAGGACCGCGTCCTGGACCTGATGGGTCCCCTAACAAAAATACTGAACCTCTCGGAACAAGCTGCGACATCCGAGCAACCAGTGGACCTCCACCAACTAAGAGGTTGGGCACAGAGGGCGATATGCCTAGCAGGCACCGCCAACACGGCATGTTCGGTAGAGAGGCGCCGTTCAATACTTATGCGCCTAGACCCTCAGTTATCACACCTGGCGGAGTCTGAACCTGGACCGTCGGCTGACGGCATGTTGTTCGGCGACTCGTTGATAAAGGACATCAACAAGTTCGTGGGTCTTTTCACCAGCCTTGACAAAGCACAAAACTCCTTGAGAAAAACCGGTGCTCCTAAGGTTTTTAACAGGGCCGGCAGAAATAAGGGCCGTTCTGCCGGCCGTGCCCCTTTCTACAGGCCTCAAGGCAGACCCCCTGCACAGTACCAGTATCCTCAGACTCAATCCTATGCCGTCCCAGTGGCACAACCGGCGCCCTTCTTCCCTCCCCGAGGCAGACCATGGCGAGGCCGCGGTGGACGCGGTTATCCACGATCCCGACCTCCTACTGGTGAGTATGCCTTACACTCCACTCATTCACATTCCTGTGGGGGGACGCCTCAGGTATTTTACCCACGCCTGGTCTGCGATTACGGCAGACGCGTGGATCCTACACACTGTTGCGGGGTTTGCTATAGAAATTCAATCTCTACCGACACTCAATATAGTTCCTCCTCCCATTCGGTTCGCAAACCAAAACGTTGTTCTCATAGACAACGAATTACAAGATCTACTGACCAAACAGGCAGTTACAGAGGTGGACCCCTCTTCCCCAGGCTTCATAAGCAACCTGTTCCTGGTCCGCAAAAAAGGCGGAGGTTATCGTCCAGTGATAAATCTCAGAGACCTGAACCAGTATGTCGAATACCGACATTTCAAAATGGAGGGTATTCACTTCCTCCGAGATCTTCTCCACCCAGGGGACTGGCTTGTGAAGGTGGATCTAAAGGACGCCTATCTCACGGTCCCTATACACCCGGAATCACAACATCTCCTACGATTCCTGTGGAAGAGCAGGATGTGGCAATTTACCTGCCTTCCCTTCGGCCTATCGTCCGCCCCATGGTGTTTCACCAAACTCATGAAACCGGTGGTGGCAGCACTGAGAAGCAGGGGGGTGCGTCTGGTCATTTACCTAGACGACGTCCTCATCATGGCTTATTCAGAAAATCAGGCCCATCTCCACATGTCGTGGACGATATCTCTATTACAAGGATTGGGCTTCATTATCAACCAAGAAAAGTCAGTTTTGGTCCCTTCTCAACGGATGGAGTTCTTGGGCTTTACGGTAGACACCATTCAGTCCACCCTCAGCCTCCCCAACTCCAAACTTGCCTTGATCCGCAAGGAGATCCGGGCAGCGCTACAGAAAGGTCGTCTATCCCTCCGCACACTAGCACGCTTAGTGGGCCTCCTAGCAGCTTCCATTCAAGCCATCTTCCCGGCTCCGCTGCATTACAGAGCCCTCCAGAGGCTCAAGATCATGCACCTGAGACAGGGACTCAAGTATGCAGACGAGGTTCCCCTCTGCCAGGAAACTACCGAGGAGCTGAAGTGGTGGCTCTGTCACGCCGTCGAATGGAACGGCAGAGCCACGCTCCATATCAATGCGCTAGAGCTCTTGGCAGCCTTATTCGCTGTCAGGAGCTTCATGCCACGTACTTCTACATGCTGTATACTGTTCCGCATGGACAACGTGGTGGCGGTACAATGCGTCAATCGCCTGGGTGGCACCAAGTCCAAAATACTGGCGAATATCGCGAAAGAATTTTGGCATTTCTGTCTAGCCCGCAATATAACCCCTATTGCGGAATACATCCCGGGAGTCTCCAACTCGGTAGCCGACTGGAACTCTCGCTATCTTCGCGACTCCAGCGACTGGAGGCTGAACCGGTCAGTGTTCCTTCAGCTGCAGCGGCTCTGGGGGCCACTATCCGTAGATCTCTTCGCCTCCCGCCTCAACCACCAACTGCCCCGCTTCTTCAGCTGGAGGCCGGATCCGGAGGCATATGCGGTGGACGTCCTCCTCCAACCCTGGCCGGAGGGCACGCATTATGCGTTCCCTCCTTTCCAGATAATCCCCAGACTCCTACTTCGGATAGCCACCCTAAAGGCGACCGTGGTGCTGATCACACCATGGTGGCCGACCCAGCCGTGGTTTCCCCTACTGCTGGGGATGACCGTGGATCTTCCCAGACTGCTTCCCTACTTTCCTCACCTCCTCACCAACCCGAGCAGGAGTCTTCACCCCCTGGTCCTAGAGAACAACCTGCCGCTCATGGCGTGGTTGGTTTCGGGATCCCGGACGCAGATAGCGTCCTTTCAAAGTCGGCTCGGGATCTCCTCGCCTTGGCCTGGGCCCCCGGGACTAGATCGGCATATCGATCAGCCTGGGGACTCTGGGTGCGTTGGTGTGATCAACGACAGGTTGATCCCGTACAGGCCCCTGTCTCTCTAGTGGTGAACTACTTGGCGGATTCATTCGAATCCGGCAAATCGTTCAGTTCCATCAATGTGTATCGGTCGGCTATCTCGGCATATCATTGCCCCGTGGATTCTTTGCCAGTTGGCAAGCATCCTCTGGTATGCCGACTCCTGAGAGGCGTGAAGTTTCAACGTCCCCCACGGCCTAGATACCAGGCAACCTGGGATGTATCCAGGGTGCTTGATATGTTCGCCAGATGGGAGGACAACTCAGATCTTCCGTTAAGACTACTTTCCATAAAAATGACAGTCCTTCTATGTCTAGTTTCTGTCAAGAGAGTATCAGACGTTAGGGCACTGGACATCTCTAGGCGTCAATTTTCACCGCAGGGAGTCAAGTTTTCAGTGGTACGCAGCACTAAGACCGGTATCCAATCGGTCTTTTACCCATTTTTTCCTGCACACCCACTCCTCTGTGTGGTCCGTTGCCTGCAGGCATACGAATCACAGACCGCTGACTTGCGTTCCCCAGACTCTTCACAACTCCTGGTGTCCTACGTCAAGCCACATCATCCCATCTCGTCTGCCACTCTGGCGCGCTGGGTGCGAGTTGCCATGGAAATGGCGGGGATCGATGTTACCCTCTTCGGAGCCCACTCCGCCAGGGGGGCTATGGCTACTAAGGTAGTCACGTCAGGAGGCTCGCTTTCCGATCTCTTAGTGGCGGCAGATTGGTCTTCAGAAACCACCTTCCGTCAATTCTATTTCAGACCTCAAGATCATGTATCCATGTCGGTCCTATCTTAGTTCTACGGCTGTATTATGCTAGGTGATGGTATTATTGTTATGTCTGCATAGTTAAAATGCTAGCTTTGAACTTGCATAAGATATGAGCCTCCTGTCAGATATATAAATCTAGATTTTCCTAGCTTGTGACGGAAAATATAAGTTATATGATGACAGGAGGCGAGTATCTTCCCTCCCGACCCACCCTATTACGTATATTTTTGATCGTTCGCAGGTTACTGAGTGCGGTTACTGGATCCTGATCCTGATTGAGACGGTTTGAAGGTCCGTTGGGTTCCTGTCCCCTGTTGTGATGACGTCTCCTACAGAATCCTCGTTGGGATGAAGTTTCCCCTGAGTCCCCCGTTGGGGCACAGTTGGTGGTCAAGTTCCAGACCTGAATTTGTCGGATGTCGGCCGGCCGGCCTGAAGTCTAAGAAGACGCTACGTTTCTCCGCGATTGTGGTGTTCCAGTATCAAGAGTTTTTCGCATCAAGAAAGAGGAGGATCGTTGGCAGGCAGTCCGTTATATAGAGGCCACTGACCTGGGTGTGGCTATAGGTTGCAGGGACTGCTGGGATTCGTAGTTTATTGAGAAAAATTTTTACATTAAAAGTTATTAAAGAAAAGTTATAAAATGTACTGCTATGGACATTAATAAAGAAAGATTAATGCATAAGATACTCGCCTCCTGTCATCATATAACTTATATTTTCCGTCACAAGCTAGGAAAATCTAGATTTAAAATGACACAGTGCCATATCAAAAAAAATGTCCTGGGAAAATCCTTCCCGGGGCTGAAGTGGTTAAACAAAAAAAGTCATATTATTTTGTTATATAATATTGCATAATTGTTAGAGCTCATTGGCTATAACAGATAAAGCCTAGGCTTAAGGCAAGGAATTTTCGTTAATCCCAGGTCTCAACCTTCAAAGACAGAACCAAGCCAGGTACCTGGACAGACAACATTTTAGATGATGGCACTGGAGGTGTTTTTTCCGAGGCAACACGCTAGAGTTGTGCTCTTTCCCTCCCCAGTTCATGCCTTTCAACCTATAGTATCTGTGTCTTTGCACACATTAGCAGACCTCTTTATAGTCCTTGCAGATCTTTTGATTCAAGGGATATCACCACAGTTTTTACTGCAGAAAGGTTTCAGGGATTTTACGCAAAGCTTTTTACAGTCCCCAAATCAAAAGGGGCATCCACTCCAGGCTCTAAATCAATGTTGCTTGTCACTTTAAAAGTTTGTTTGGATCAAGCTGGTCCAACAAACTACTTGCTGTGTTCCAGCTGTGGGACAGCCACTTCTTGTCCACTCTTGAAATAAAACTGCTGCTCTGTCATTCACAGCCTTGCATTTTCTGAATGAATACAAAGCTTCCTTCGAATGGCTGAGATGAAGATTGTGACGTCATCCTCCTGTCTCTCCTTCAGCCAAACAGATGAAGCTTTGTATTCATTCAAAAATTACAAAGCTTCCTGTGAATGGCTGAGCAGCGCTCAGCCCAACTCAGTTTTGCTCCTGGAGCGGGATGTATACTGTATGTATGATGTATACCGTATGTATGATGTATACTGTATGTAGCTGACGTTACATGCAATTTACGGTTGGTGAAGCAAATAGTTTGTTTGGACCAACTTGGTCTATAAAGGAACTATTAAAAATAACAAATAACATAAAGTTTGGCTTTAAGGGAAGTACAAAAATCCTTTTTTTTTTTTTTATTTGCATTTTCAACCATAATAAATTATAAGATGAAATGTTGTTATTTCCCACAGCACAACACAATTCCGCTATGAAGAACAGAAGCCCCTCCAAAGGGAAAAGTGTTACATGCCGTAATTAAGATTGGCTATATAGAGGCAGACCATGTAATGAAAATGAGTGACAAAAAATTAGCAAGAGTATCTTTCTTGACTACTAGGACTGGTTCTATGCTCATGCTGGAAAACCTATACATGTAGTTATGACTGTAGAACAGCAATAAGTCATCTTGACAGGATTGTTTTATGTTTTCATTTTTAAACAAATTGTTGTAACAAAATATCGTGCTAATTGTCTTCTCAAGTGTTTTGTGTTTGTACTACTTTATACTTTTATTTGATGGTGAGTGTATGACGTTAAACATATTTTTATTGGAACCTCGATGACAGCTTTTGTCTTCTGTGGATTTTATGGCACTTTATCAGTACTGTATGGAAAATAAAGTCACCCTTGTGATGCACCTGAGCATTTTAAGTAGCGCTGGAACAGAGAGAAATGTAAGTAGCTCATTTCTATTATCAAAATAAAAGTAGACAATTATAATTAGCAGCAAGCACCCGTTTCAAGAGAAAACCTGTTTTCACCAAGAAAACTCATATATAATATTTCTCAATGCACTGTATGTGTAATAAAGCATATCTATTTCAAACAGGCTGTGAGGTTCCGCTTCGGTTAGAGTTAGTTTTTATGTGTGTGTGCATGTGTATATGTTTTCAGTGTAAACCATACCAGAGCTTATTGTTTTATATTTTTCTACCCATTAAATATGTTTTCTACTTTTTTACATAACTGTTATTCTGTTGCATTCTTTCATTTCTTTTGCTGCCTAAAAACCCCACTGGGGAGTCTTTCCATATACTGCTTCAGTTAGAGAGCTTGCAGAGAGATAATCCAAATGCCAAGTGTGTTTAAGAGTTTCCCGCCTTTTTTTAGCCAACGCTGCAAAAACATGACCCAAACAAGAGGTTCTGTCACAAGCGTAATCTTTCATTTTCGGTCCAAAATCCAATAGAGAATTATTTAGCCTCCTGTTTGTAGTGGGACCATGCTGGTCTGATCAGCCTGCAGACATGTCCCACCACAGCCTGCATGCATTCTTTTCAAAACAGCACTGATCATTCCAGAATTATACCTCAGAAAGCTCTTACATGACTTTCCCTATTAAAAAAAAACATTTTAATATATTTTAGTTTACCGATCCTTAAAGCGGTTGTAAACCCATCGATGTAACACTTAAAAAAAACTGGTAACATTCCCGGCATGCCGGGAATACTAACTGCACATTGGTTGTGCTCTCAACCAAACTGTCAAACCATCCAATGGCTGGTGTCATAACTGATCACATGTGCAGCTTCATGGCAGTTGAAGATTGAACAAAGGCCAAGATGGCAGCTTCCTTGGCTGAAAAAATAGGAGGGTTTACAACCGCTTTAATTGTGGTGGTTGCATTTGGATGTAGGAGCAACAGAGACACTTTTGAACAGCAGCATTGTCAGTCTAGGGAGAGGGTAGTGTTAGGCTAACAGATTTAGGTGGACTTGACTAACAAATTAAAGTTGAACTCCAGATTACAGTAACAGTTTGTTTTCCTTTTTGGATCTAAATGACAAAAAATAATTATTGACCATTGTAAATTGTAACTAAAATGTTAAATGGTTTGTATGATCCCCCTAACTGCCACTTTTGCTTTTAAAAGAAGGTTGACAAATAATAGACTTACTGGCTGGATCACTAGCTGAAAAAAAAAAATCCTTTAAAAAACGTATCATGTGGGAAATGAATGTTGTGAATTTATATCATTGCTTTCATCAAATATTAGCATGTGGGTTTTATTTAACCACTTAAGGACTGACTCACGTACATATACGTCATCACCTTAAAAATGAATATCTCGGTAACGGCAGCAGCTGCTACCACAACCGAAATATCAATTTTTAATGTGGCTGGTCCTGTAAACGATAACGGTGGTCTCTGCGGCGGATTCGTGGCGAGATCACGGTTATCGGCGGCGGGAGAGGCCCCCCTCGATCGGGTCCTGTGTCCTGCTTGCCTGGGATACGGGTGAGGGCAAGATGGCCCCCACCCATCTCCATAGCATAGCAGGGCGGAAGCGACGTCAAAAAGTCACTTCCGCCTATACTTCTTAGGCCTTGTATTCACGGCAGGACATGTCCGATGAAAACGGTCTGCAGACCGTTTCCATCGGACATGTCTGGCCGGGGACTGCCCGGGGACTTCTGTTCGATGGCTATACACACCATCGAACAGAAGCCCGCGCGTAAACATTACGCGGGGCGTGTCCGCGGTGTCGCCGCGTCGATGACGCGGTGTCGCCGCGACAATGACGCGGCGACGTGGGCGGGCCGCCTTAAAAATGCTTCCACGCATGCGTCGAAGTCATTCGACGCATGCGAGGGATGCGGGCGGCAGGACATGTACGGTAGGTCTGTACAGACGACCGTACATGTCCGGGCGGACAGGTTTCCAGCGGACTGTTTTAAAACAAGTCCGGGAAACAGTTGTCCGCTGGAAACCTGTCCGATCCGTCCCAAAATGGTCCGCTCGGGCCAACACACGGCCAAACATGTCTGCTGAAACTGGTCTGCGGACCAGTTTCAGCAGACATGTTTGGTCGTGAGTACGGGGCCTTAAAGGCACATTTTTTTGTTGTTATCTTTTCAAATGACAATTTTGTTTTATTGCATTTTAGTCTAAATATGAGATCTGAGGTCTTTTTGACCCCAGATCTGATATTTAAGAGGACCTGTCATGCTTTTTTTCTATTACAAGGGATGTTTACATTCCTTGTAATAGGAATAAAAGTGACCCATTTTTTTTTTTTTTTTTTAAACAGTGTAAAAATTTATAAAATCAATTAAAATAAATAAGAAAACAAAAATTTATTTTTAAAGCACCCTGTCTCGACGAGCTCGCGCGCAGAAGCGAACGCATACGTGAGTAGCGCCCGCATATAAAAACGGTGTTCAAACCACAAAAGTGAGGTATTGCCGCAATTGTTAGAGCGAGAGCAATAATTCTAGCCCTAGACCTCCTCTGTAACTCAAAAGATGCAACCTATAGAATTTTTTAAACATTGCCTATGGAGATTTTTAAGGGTAAATGTTTGATGTCATTCCACGAGCGGGCGAAATTTTAAAGCGTGACATATTGGGTATCATTTCATTTCTTTACTGTTGTCTTATTTTTTAATTCAAAAAAGAATTTTTTTTCCAAAAAAAGTGCGCTTGTAAGACCGCTGCGCAAATACAGTGTGACAAAAAGTGTGAAAGGGCCCTAAAGGTGAATGCTGGAAACCCTCTCCCACCAGCTGCTCCCCCACCAGCAGCTGTCAGCAGTCCAGGGATTTGAAAACCCTGACATTTTCGGACTGCGCTACCAGGACCAGGTGGATTCTGACTAGTTAGTGCTGTCACAGATTGGCCAAGTGTGCATGTTTTTGTGCTTATGAGATGCACCTACAGTATATTAACATGAATACTCTTATAGGCCAAGTGTACATGCTTATGCCCTTATCACATACATCTATATAAAAAAGCATGCCCTTACTGGCCAAGTGTGCATGTTTTTGTGCTTGTGCTTATCAGACACCCATATATAAACATGCATACTCTTATAGGCCAACTGCACATGTTTATGCTGTCATCGGAAACCTCTAAATGGACATGCATACCCTTATTGGCCAAGTGTGCATGATTTTGTGCTCAGATACTCTTATATAACCATGCATATTTATATAGGCCTAATGCGTATGTTTATGCTTTCATCAGATACCTCAATAAAAAACAAAATAAAAAACACACTTTGCCAAGTGTGTATGTTTACGTGGTTATCAGCGAACCCCATATAAGCATGCATACTCTTATAGGCCAGGTGTTCATGTTTATGTGCCCAGATATCACTGGGGCTGGTCTTCTCTTAAAGAGTCAACAGCAACAGTGTGCAAAAATCCAACCTAGCCATTTGTCTTTTTAAGCAAAAAATTACTGGTTGACCATACAGCCACAATGTACTCCAGGGTCTGGGTTCTGTACTCCCAGATACAAAGGATATAGAATCCAGCACTGGGGTGATATACAGATGCTGCACAAAGACAACCAACACAAGCCTGGAGCCCTGAGCCCTAGCAGCCACTCTGAGTGGAGGAGACATCTGACTGGTTGCTAGAAACCATTATTTCCAGGAGCTACTGTTGCTAGGGAACCACAGCTCCAGCATTTATTCTTCTCCTTTAAAGTGGCAAGCGCTGTGCAATATTTTAGGGAGGGGGGTATTCTGCAGCAGAGATGGTTTTTCACTCACCATGAAGAATGAATCTATCCACGGCTGCCGCGACCACTCCCTATTCATGCGTCTGGCCCCTTTCAGGATGCCAGGCGCATTAATTACAGCAGCAGGGTTGTTTTTTTTAAGCACCTGATTAGAGCCATAGGCTCTAATAGGCTTCAAAATAGGGTGGAGCCCACCCAGGTCTGTTAGAAAAGAACATGAATATTCACTTTTCTAACATTGTTCATTTCCCGATTGGCCGAATGGTCAGGTGATCCTATTGGACACCTACAGTAGGAGGAAGAGGAGGGGGATGCACGGCGGAAGGGACCGTAAACCACACTACAGGAGGAGGAAGAAAGTGCTTCCTAGATCGGTTAAGTGCAGTACTTTGATGTCCCCCAGCTGTCCTCCCGAGGGGGAGGCAGTTTGCGCCCCCCCTCCCCCCCAAAAAAACACCAGCCACCACTAGAGACAAAGATAGCTAGAAAGTGCAGCGAAGGTGCTATAAAGCACAATCAACTCCTCAAGTAAATAAATATCTATAGGCACCCTTGTTCCTTCTAATAGAAAGTGCAACAAAGTTCAGCTGGATTCAAAGTATTTGGCAGCTTACTGGTGAATGAACAGCTTTATCTGGGTCTCAGCTTCCTCCTAGCACTAAACGATACTATAGGTTTATGTTTACACAATTTGATTTTGTCAGAAACGGGTGTGACCAGAAATGTGTGGACTGCCACAGAGAATACCAGGCACAAGTAAAATGTAAAATAATATAATTTATTTAAAAATAAGTGAATAACAAAAATGTAAGTGCACCTCCAATATACCAAACATTTGTAAATCAAACCAGAGAACCAAACAAATAGTGATACACATTGAACAACTGCCCAAACCAAGTACAATGGAACCTCGGATTGCGAGTAACGAGCTGTTCGCAATACGAGCACTGTATCTGAAAAAATCCTAACTCGGTTTGTGAGTATTGTCTCGCAAAACAAGCAGGATTCAGGCCAAAGCGGTGTGCAGTACCGAGTCTGGCCCGAGGTGGGGGGCGAAGGAGCCGTTTGGAAATGCTTGGAAAGACAAGGAAATACTCAGTTCCTGAGCTTTTCCGAGGTTTGCCAAGATCAGCCGAGGTGTCCTTGGGCCTTTCCGGACGTTTCCGAGGCTCTCCGGTGCCCCCCACCTTTGGCAGCATGCGATACTGCATGCCATTGGAGTCAATGCGGAACTAATTATCTTTGTTTCCATTGACTTCAATGGGGAAACTCGCTTTGATATGTGAGTACTTTGAATTACGAGCATTCTCCCGGAACGGGTTATGCTCCTAATCCGAGGTTCCACTGTATATACAGAAACAGGAAATGTGAAGTGTGGTTGTAACAGAGCCAGAGTCATACAAGAGAGATCAGGCAGAGGAATATGGGAGCAAGACAGGACAGGAAGAGGGTAACAGGAGATGGAATGAGCAGGCAGGAAGGGATCAGGCTGCAGGGTCCAGGAACAGGATGCAGGAATACAGGAATGCAGGTCTGGGGCACATGGGGACAAAACACCAAGGCAAGGAAGAAAAGCAAAGACAGGGCTTAAAGGGGTTGTAAAGGAATTTTTTCCCCCCCTAAATAGCTTCCTTTAACTTAGTGCAGTCCTCCTTCACTTACCTCATCCTTCGATTTTGCTTTTAAATGTCATTATTTCTTCTGAGAAATCCTCACTTTCTGTTCTTCTGTCTGTAACTCACCACCATAATGCAAGGCTTTCTTCCTGGTGTGGAGAAAGCCTCTTGAGGGGGAGGGGGCGAGCAGGCAAGTCAGGACACTCTCTACTTTGCAGATAGAGAAAGAAGCTGTGTGTTAGTGGGCGTCCCGACACTCCTGCTCGCCCCCTCAAGAGGCTTTCTCCACACCAGCATTACGGTGTGTAGTTACAGATAGAAGAACAGGAAGTGAGGATTTCTCAGAAGAAATAAGGACATTTTAAAGAAAAATTGAAGAATAAGGTAAGTGAAGGAGGACTGCACTAAGGCAAAGGAAACTATTTAGGGAAAACATTTTTTTCCTTTACAACCCCTTTAAATACACTTCCTGCGACAAGCATCAGGTGATGCTGGATTCCCATGAACTTCTGGCTGCTGAGGAACACCTTCTGGTATACACCGGAACTGCAGCCTAAAGACCTGAGAGCCACAGTGCCACCAGCAGGTGAACCCTTTCCTGGTAGATTTCTTATGATCCTGCTTCACAACCAACTAAGTCAATGAAAACTATGTCTGAAAACTATGTTCATATCTCTCTCTATCTTGCTATCATTCTCAAAATACTTGATTTGAGTCACTCACATAATGACAGCAGATGACAGCTTGCGAGTCCCCTCTAAGAGCCACCTGTTTTAATTTAGTGGATTTCTGTTAAAGTGATTTTAAAGGCAGTTATTTTTTTCTATTTTTTTTTTAAAATAACAAACATGTTATACTTACCTCCTCTGTGCAGTGATTTTGCACAGAGCAGCCCTGATCCTCCTCTTCGCGGATCCCCCGCCAGCGCTCCTGGCCCCTCCCTTCTGCCGATTAACAGCTTAAACTTTATATCTCTTTTAATTTAAAGCTTGCTATGGGGCTCACTCCAAAGCAGCTGCTATGCATGTCCATTCATGCACAGAGCACCGCTCTGCCACGCTCCTGCTCTCTACTCATTGGCTCACAGGCGGTGATTGACATTGAGGAGGAAGAGACCTGGGAGAGCCGCTGATCTTGTGCGTATCAATGGATCGAGATGGGACTCTGGTAATTAGGGGCTGAGGGGGTTGCTGCACACAGAAGGCATTTCCATTATGCATTAAGGTAAACAACCTTAAGCCTGTACAACCACTTCAAAGCTGTGATATCTGATGCATTTTGTCAGACAATAAATGTAAACTAAAAGAGATATAAAGTTTAAGCTGTTAATTGCACTAGAGGTCATTACTTTATCGAAGGGTCTGAAGGACATGTAGTAATGCTTTTTTGATAAATAAAATGCCTACACCTATGACGAGCTTGGTCAAAGCTGTTTGGCCCAGATTCAAGAAGCACTTGCGCCCGCGCAACCATAGTTGCGCGGCGCAAGTGCTTACTTGCTCCGGTGTAACGAGTGCTCCTGATTCAGGAACCCCGTTACACCGAATGCAGCCTAGGATGTGATAAACATAAGCCTCCTTATGCCTTCACATCCCAGGCTGCATTCTTGCGTTGGCCGCTAGGGGGCGCGGCCTTTGTGATCGGCGTGTAGTATGCAAATTGCATACTACCACCGATTCACAAAAGTTGCGCGGGCCCTGCCTACGCAAGATACGGAGTTTCCGTACGGCGCCTTTAGCATAAGGCTGCTCCTGCTAATAGCAGGCGCAGCCAATGCTAAAGTATAGCTGCGCCTCCCGCTCGCGACGTTCAAATTTAACGTTGTTTACGTAAGTGAACCGTGAATGGCGCTGGACGCCATTCACGTTCACTTACAAGCAAATGACGTCCTTGCGACGTCATTTGCCGCAATGCACGTCAGGAAAGTTTCCCGACGGAGCATGCGCTGTTCGCTCGGCGCGGGAGCGCGCCTAATTTAAATGATTCCCGCCCCCGGCGGGATCATTTACATTAGGCAGCCTTGCGCCCGGCTGCTTAGCATATTGCCCGCGCAATTTACGGAGCAACTGCTCCGTGAATCGCGGGCAAAGCGCAATATTTGCGTGGGCGCAGAGAAAAAAATTTGCTCTTTGCCCACGCAAATATTGCGCGATTCTACTTGAATCTGGGCCTTTGTTTTTAACTGCAGGCACCCATTACCTGCATAGTCAGATTTTCAGTATAGGTGAACTAATCGCTTAAGCTTTAATTTATTATGCAAAGCTAGCGAGAAACATTCAGAATTGATAACATATTATGTTATTCATGTGTTTTTCTGCGTGTATCTCTCATTTTAAAGGGCCTACTGTATGCTTGTAAATGCAGATGAATGCAACCTGTCCTATATTGTAAAAGTGCCCTAGATATTAATAAAAACCATATAGGAATGAATAAAACACATTTTTATGCAGCAAAATGTATGTGATTCACAAAACCTATAGCAAGCTACATGTACTTATATATTCAAAGGGTCCACACTGAAGATTCAAAATTAATTCACAAATGTGTTTGGGTATTAACAGTCATTTATTTCCCCATTTAAGTTCCTATAACTCGACCACACCCAAAAAACATGCTTTTAAAACATTATAGGTATTATTTTCATTGCTTATAACTTCATATTCTGCAAGGCTAAATTTATTTACAAAGCACAGAAAAGCTGAACCTTGTCAAAAGCAGGCTTTTGTTTTAACAGCAGACTGTAAAAAATGGAACTGGTTACACACGTTTTTCTTTGATTGTACAATTTGCTTTATACTTGTAGGCAGGCGCCAATTATAATATGATGTACTGTGATTGTAAGTAAAGGTCTGTACACACAATACGAAAATCAAACGTTACATTTCGTCTAACGAACAATCTGCCGATTTTCGTATCGTTAGTACGGTGCTTTCGACAGCCGATTCAGGTTTTTCGTCCAACAAAAGCTGGATGTGCAGGCTATAAAAAAATAATTAGAATGTGAACTTTACGTCACATTTTCGTATAATTAGTACTGTTTTCGTATGAAAAAAATCGGAAGAGCAAGACTACGCATGCTCAGAAACGAAAGAATACATACAAAACCATTCAACATATTACGTCACTTCTGAAGTTGTATTCTGTCGTACGAAAACTTTCGTATGGTGAGTAACCTCTTCACTTTTGGGAAAGCAGAAGGTCTTTTTTAGCATAATGCATTCTGTGCATTAAAGTATTACTAAACCCAGGAGCCTGCATTCACTATATCTGGTTTCCCACATTACAAAGAACATGGAAATGTGTAGCCCTGTTCTAGTTGGCTTCTCAACTCAGCCAGGTAATCAAATAAACCAGAGTCTTCGCTAAAGGAAGAGTGGACTATGAATATATAATTGGCAGTGCATCTACCTAGAACAGGGCTCCAGTGTATGTAGAGATTAGGGATGAGCCGAACACCCCCCCGTTCGGTTCGCACCAGAAGCTTTGAACGGACCGAACGTTCACGAACATTTAGAACCCCATTGACGTCAATGGGATTCGAACGTTCTAATTTAAAAGTGCTCATTTTAAAGCCAGTTATTGTCGGAAAACGGGTTTGAGAACCTGGGTCTTGCCCCAGGGAACATGTATCAATGGAAAAAAAAGTTTTAAAAACATTTGTTTTTTCTGGAGCAGTGATTTTAATGATGCTTAAAGTGAAAAAAAAAATGAAAAAATCCTTTAAATATCGTACCTGCTGGGTGTCTATAGTATGCATGTGAGGTGGCACGTGTTTAGAACTGTCCCTGCACAAAATAAGATTACTATAAGAAAAAAGTAATTTAAAACTGCTTGCGGCTTTAATGTAATGTCTGGTCCCTGCAATATGGATGAAAATCATTGAGAAAAATAGCATGGGTTTCCCCCCACTCCCCCCAGGTCATTAAAAGCCCCTTTGGCCCTATATACTTTGAACAGCATTATACAGGCGGTGCAAACAAGACAGGCACTGTAGGTTTGTTGTTTAGTGGAATCTGTTTGTAATTTTGAACTGGTACTTTTTTAAAGTGTAGCTCCAGCCATAAAATCTATTTTTAAGTTTTTCTGAAAACATAGAGAAGGGTTATCACCCCTGTAAACATTTGTTTTGCTGTCTGTGTGCATCTGTTCAGAAGATTGCAATTCACTTTCTGTCCCAATGACAAATGATGTTTTGAAAATGTGGGTTTTTTAGTGAAACAAGGATTGGTGATAAAGAATCAGTGGACAGGAGACAACTAGGGGTTGATTTCCTCTCGCTTCCTGTTGTCTCCTTCCGTTTGCAAGTAGGAGTCGTTTGTAAGTTGGATGTTTGAAAGTAGGGGCCTGCCGTATATACTCTGCAGAAATGTGGGCCCTAGGTGTTGGTGTTGCAACAACACTGTAAGCCCTCACTGTTAGTCTTGGTGGGCGCTGGAACGCCCTGCTGTGTGAACTATTATATCAAGAATTGTAATTACATGCCATTGTTGAACAGTGGTTGAAAAATTGGGCCTTTGGTGCTGGCGCTGGTGCCACAACTCTGTAAGCCCTCACAGTTACTCTTGGTGGGCACAGGAATGGGCCCTGCTGTGAAATATTAGATCAAGAATTGTTATTACATGCCCCTGTTGAACAAGGGCAGAAAAATTGGGCCTTTGTTGGTGGCGGTGCTGGTGCCACAACTCTGTAAGCCCTCACAGGTACTCTTGGTGGGCACACAAATGGGCCCTGCTGTGAAATATTAGATCAAGAATTGTAATTACATGCCCCTGTTGAACAGAGGCATAAAAATTGGACCTTTGTTGGTGGTGGTGGTGGTGCTGGTGCCACAACACTGCAACCCCTCACAGATACTCTAGTTGAAACGCAGGAATGAGCCTGCTGCAAAGTATTGCATCAAAAATTGTAATTACACGCCCCTGTTAAACAGGGGCATAACAATTGGGTCTTAGGCACTGGTGCTGGTGCCACAACACTGCAACCCCTCACAGATACTCTAGTTGGAGCGCAGGAATGAGCCCGCTGCAAAGTATTGCATCAAAAATTGTAATTACACGCCCATGTTAAACATGGGCAGAAAAATTGGGCCTTAGGCACTGGTGCTGGTACCACAACACTGCAACCCCTCACAGATACTCTAGTTGGAGCACAGGAATGAGCCCCCTGCAAAGTATTGCATCAAAAATTTTAATTACACGCCCCTGTTAAACAGGGGAAGAAATATTGGGCCTTAGGCACTGGTGCTGGTGCCACAACACTGCAACCCCTCACAGATACTCTAGTTGGAGCACAGGAATGAGCCCGCTGCAAAGTATTGCATCAAAAATTGTAATTACACGCCCCTGTTTAACAGGGGCAGAAAAATTGGGCCTTAGCCACTGGTGGCGGTGCCCAGAACCAAAAATGTTCTTACAAGCTATCAGCATGATCATTGAGGAGGAAAAGGATAGTCACTCAGCATAACAGGATAGTCACTCAGCATCAGCATAGGCAGTCTTGAAGGGATCTGACATTTCAAAAACAATTACTCAGCTACATCAGCATCAGGTGCTTGGTAGCTGGTGGTGATCCAAGCCTGATTCATTTTTATGAAGGTCAGTCGATCGACTGAGTCGGTGGAGAGGCTCACCCTGTGATCGGTTACAAAGCCTCCAGCAGCACTGAATGTGCGTTCTGAAAGAACGCTGGTAGCAGGACAAGCCAGTAGCTCAATTGCGTACTGTGCAAGCTCTGGCCAGTGATCCATCCTCAAGACCCAGTAAGCCAGAGGATTTTCAGTGGGAAAGGTGTCCAAGTCTGATCTTGCCCCTAGGTATTCCCGCACCATGTAAAACAGACGCTGGCAATGGTTGCTGGAACCGGTCATACCTTGGGGATGCGGACTAAAAAATTGTCTGAACGCATCGGTCAGACGGCCACCTTCTCCACCGCTCCTTCTGTGATTGACCGAAGCCTCAGCAACACGTTGTCCAGGATCTGGATTTTTTAACCCCCCTAGTCTCTGGGATTGTGTTGCACAGACCTTTCTGCAAGGCCTCCCGAAGATGTTTCATCTTCTGCTCCCTCTGCGCCGGCAAGATAAGGTCCGCAACCTTATTCTTGTAACGTGGATCAAGGAGAGTTGCCAGCCACTAATTATCCCTCTCTTTGATAGCATGAATATGAGGATCCTTCCGCAGGCTTTGCAGGATCAGGGAGGCCATACAACGTAGGTTTGCTGAGGCATTCGATTAGGAGTCCTCTGGGTCACTGAGGACGACAGGATCCGCAGCCACCTCATCCCAGCCACGTACAAGTCCATGGGTTCCTTGGGATTGTAATTGATCCCTTAAAGGCTGCTGCTGATGCTGAGTGCTAGGCTCCACCTCCATGCTGACACAATCCTCCTCCTCCTCTTCCTGTGTGATAGGCGGGCAAGCAGGAACACTGTCTGGATAAAGGGGGCCTTGAGAGGTAAGGAAGTCCTCCTCTTCCTCCCTCTGTTCTGCCTCAAGGGCCCTGTCCATTATTCCACGCAGCGTGTGTCACGTACCTGGTAGGAGTCCGGTATGACGAGGTCAGCCCCTCTTGTATCTCCAGTCCAAACCCCTCTGAGGTTGAGACAGACGGCGGTTAGGGCTAGGAGGAACACGAGTGCCCGTAGTGTTGATAGGCTAGTGGCCGGAAGCAGGTGAAGACTTTGCAGGAGCTGAAGGGCCAGTAGGAACAGGACTCCGGTGAGGTTGAAGGAACCAGTTGGTGTAGAGGAACTTCAACTCTCTCGCAGGACAGGACAGGAAACTAGCAGGAACTGCTGGGTTGCAGCGGTCAGATGACTAGCCGGGTCGGAGCACACACGGACAGCGGAGTACCGAATCATAAACAGGAGCCAGGTCAGAGGGATGCCGGGTTCGGTAACAGACGGGCGGCGTGGTAATCAGGGGAACAGCAGAGGTGAAGTCCAATAGGAAGCCGGGATCAGGAACCAAACAATCAGGTAAGTATCAGAATCCAAAGGAGAGTCAGGGAAGCCAAGTCAGCAACGAAGATCCAAAGTATAAACAGGTATCAGGAAACAGGGCACTTGCTGAAGACCAGTCAGCACCGCCAGGGTGTCAGAGCCCCCTTTAAATAGCCAACGGGAGGAGTCAGGAACGCCGTTTGCGCGTGCACGCCGTTCGTTGCGCCCGCGCATGCGCAGCAGCACGCTGAAGTGGCTGGTGTATCTTTTGTGCGCGCGCATGCGCGCCGGAATCCCGAGTAACTTGCTGCGTTCTAACAGTGCGCGCATGCGCACGTGTGTGCACCAACGGTCTTCTCTTACATTGCCACCCCCTTAAGGGCAGCCTCCGGATGCCCTTCAGGTCTCTCTTTTCCGGGTGACGTAGAAAAAAGGCTTGCACCAGTCTTGGGGCATGTATATTTGAAGCTGGTTCCCAAGAGTTTTCCTCAGGGCCGTAGCCCTTCCACTTGACAAGAAATTGTGTTTGGTTGTTTCTGCGTCTACAGTCCAATACAGCCTCCACTTCAAACTCCTCATTCCCCTCGACCAACACAGGAGGAGGAACTACGGAGACCCGGTTAGGAAAGGGATTCGGTGTGATTGGTTTTAATACGGAAACGTGAAATACTGGATGTATCCTCAAGGTCTCGGGTAGCGCCAATTCGAAGGCAACTGCATTGATCTTTCGTTTTACAGAAAAAGGCCCCAAAAATTTTGGACCCAGCTTTTTAGAAGGGCAACTCAACTTAAGATTAGCTGTGGACAGCAAGACCTTATCCCCAGGTTCCAGGTTCAGGTTGCCCCTTCTCTTCCTGTCAAAGAACTTCTTGTTACTGACCTGGGATTTAGAAATTGCATCTTGAAGTACCTGATTATTGATGTTAAGGAAGTTATGCCGCGTACACACCATCGCTTTCTGCGATGGAAAAATGCGACGCTTTATGTGCTTTAAAAAAACGTCATTTTTCAAACTTCAATTTGAACAATGACGTAGCATACACACCATCGCTTTTTCACAACGCTCTAGCACAGCGCAGTTCCGTCAATCACGCACGACGTCACTATAAAGGGTCGTTTCCATGCGGAAGACGGCCTCTTTTGCTGATATCGTGTTGCTGCGTGTTAGTAAAAGTTTGGTGAGATACGATTCGTGATTTTCAGTGACTGTGCTTTAAATTTCGTTTTCTGTCGTACAGTTTGTCTATTTGTTGTCGGATCTGTGATACAGTGCTTGTACTAAGGACGTATTTGTTTTGGCATTACGTTTTGTGTGCACGGTGCTGTTTAGCAGGTCGTTCTTCAAAGGCCATTCTTTACTTCAGGGCGTAATTTTTAGTCTGATCTGATTTGACGACCGTCTTCTAGCCATGTTGCGGGTACGAACTCGTCGCCGAGATCGTGCTGTGCTTGTTGTTAGGATGTGTGCTGCATCCCAGCGACGGTCCATGAACAGGGTGAGGAGGAGGTTGTGGACCAAGAACTGGTTGCTACGCAGGGACCAGTTCTCTCATATGCCTCTGCTGCGGGAGATCCGAGAAAATAACCCTGATGATTTCAGGAATTTTCTTAGGATGTCTGACCCCGTATTTCAGCAGCTTTTGGCTTTGGTGTCGCCATATATCACCAGGCAGGACACCGTTATGCGGGAAGCCATCACTGCTGAGCAGAGGCTAGTTGCTATGTTGCGCTACCTTGCAACAGGGAGAAGTCTGCAGGACTTGAAGTTCTCGACGGGCATCTCCCCCCAGGCTCTGGGCCTCATAATCCCGGAGACCTGTTCGGCCATCATTCAGGTTCTTCAGGAGGACTATGTTAAGGTAAGTGGTGTTCTTTCAATGGTCAAACTATGTCCCAAAAAAAGTAAAAAAAAAACTTTTCTAATATGCTCAGAATGCTCACTTTGTCTCTATGTATGCTGTTCTACACATTTGTAAAGCCCTACATGTTTATTTAATTTAGCCAACCTGTCCATCATTCTATGTTGTGGCCAAACCCACCTAGCATAGTCCCTATATCCCCATTTATTTGTGGCCTCCATTGTAGTGCTGCATTTTGTGTGTCCCTATATCCCCGTTTATTTGTGGCCTCCATTGTAGTGCTGCATTTTGTGTGTCCCTATATCCCCGTTTATTTGTGGCCTCCATTGTAGTGCTGCATTTTGTGTGTCCCTATATCCCTGTTTATTTGTGGCCTCCATTGTCCAAACCCCCCCCCCTAGATTTTTGAACTACATAATAATAATTATTTTTCTTATTTATATTTTTTTTGTGGGGTTGTTTGAGAAACTCATCTTGGGCCCCACTCCCCCTAAATATATTTTTTGAACATCAGAGGGGGTGATTAATATGCTTAGTGTTCACATGTTATTTTTTAATACTAACCTTTTTTGTGGAATTGTTGGTGGGATCCCTTGTAATTTTAGCTATATTCTGTTCAAAATCTTTGTTTTAATGTATTTTTTATTTTCTTTCTATCCAGTTCCCCACCACGCCACAGGAATGGCAGACTGTGGCAGCGGACTTCTCCCAGCGTTGGAACTTTCCGAACTGCGGAGGAGCCATTGATGGCAAGCACATCCGCATTGTGCCCCCACCCCATAGTGGATCCCATTTCTTCAATTACAAGGGGTTCCACAGCTTTGTTTTGATGGCGGTGGTCTCTGCCAATTACGAGTTCTTGTACGTGGATGTTGGGAAAAATGGCCGGATGTCGGACGGCGGTGTCTTTGCGGAGACGGAGTTCGCCCAACGGCTTCGGTCGGAGGACCTAGGATTGCCACCTGCGGAGGAGAACGAAGAGGGTCTGCCCTTCGTGTTTGTTGCAGATGAGGCTTTTGGTTTGGGTCCCCACCTCATGAGGCCATTTCCCGTACGCACCCTCACCCATGAGAGGAGGGTTTTTAATTATCGGCTGGCCAGAGCAAGACGTGTGGTAGAGAATGCCTTTGGAATCATGGCCAGCCGATTCCGATTGTTTTTAACAGCAATAAACCTTGCGGAATACAAATGGAATTACATCATCCTATGTTGTTGCATTTTACACAATTTTTTAAAGCGAAATTCACAAACTTATCTGACGGTATTGCCTGATGAGGCTGATGTTGTGGCTCCGGAGCCGGGACATCAGGCTAGCCATAGAGGCTTGGCCCCCCAAACCGCACGTGCAGTGCGTCAATCATATGTGGACTATTTTATGGGGAGGGGGGCCATTGAAATGCCTGATCTTGACTAAAGAATAAAATTTACTTTTTGTTTGATTAAACAGTGTTTATTTTTTATATTTTCTTTATTTGTAAGTTTTGGGGGGTAATGTTTCTTTTTCCTAGGTTCTCATCCAGCCATGTGTTTGGGATGTCATAAATTCACATGAGTGTTAAATCTTAATAACTCTACAAATATGCCTGAGTAATTGAATGAGTCTGCATTGATACCAATAACTACACACAAATTGTTTGGAGTCCAAAATGTTATTTATTTTTTTTCTTTGTTATTTTTGATTAGTACAAAATATAATCATTTTTTAAATTATTTTTTTTATTTTTTGATTAGTACAAAATCTTTTTTTTATATTTTTTTTGTCTTTTTTTTGATTATTACAAAATATAATTTTTTTATATTTTTTTTGTCTTTTTTGATTATTACAAAATATAATTATTTTATATTTTTTTTGTCTTTTTTGATTAGTACAAAATATATTTTTTTTATATTTTTTTTGTCTTTTTTGATTAGTACAAAATATAATTTTTTTAAATTTTTTTTGTCTTTTTTTTGATTATTACAAAAAATTTTTTTTTTTTTTTTGGTGTTTTTAAAATTCAAGGGAAAAAAAAATTACACAAACAATTAAACCCTCCCCAAAACATTAATAAAATTTTTAAGCTGCCGTTCCAGCGTCTTTGCTTTGTGGCGTATTTCACGGCAGGCCAGACGTATGTCCTCGACTTGGGCCCTGCAGGTGAGAACCTCGCCGATGAGGAGCTGGGCACTATACGTGTCCAGTCCCTGACCAGCCCGATTTCCTCCTGAAATGTGGAACCAAAACATGTGTTAAAAGATTGTATGCCTATATCTATATTCACAGAAAATGTGGTAGATGTTACTTTACCGGATGTTGAGGCAGGTTCCTCTTCCTCTACATCCCTCGGGGGTGTGGCTTGATTGGCTTGTGCCTCCTGCCTTTCTGCTTCATTGTGCCCTACAAGATTGAAGAAATGGAAAACATGAGGTTCAAACATTACGAGCGGCCTGAAATGACCCCAAAATATTCCTAAATTATAAACAAAAGGGCAATATTGTTGATTTTTAAACAATTATCAAGAAAATAGACCAGTATTTAATCCATTCACAAAGTAATGTCAAATCTGTTGACCAAATTTTTATTTTTAGATATGTAAGCTAACCAAGTCTCCCCTGGATCTGCTCACCCCTGTGTGTGACCCAACATAGGTTGTGATTGTGACAAACAATTGTGCTACTGAGTACACATGTTCAATAAAAAAAGGAGTAGCAAACGCTCCTTTTTGGGAATCTCAAGGTATTTACGTTTCTTCTAAAATAATCTGAAACACATTTCCATCAATACCAGAATTGAATACACCTTTTTTTTAAGCCCCAAAAATGTCACAACTTTCATATTTGTGTCGACTAATTGGTCATAGGAGTCGTCGTTCATTCGCCCACAATTCATAAATTTACGATTTTAGTTCAGATACAGTGCTTCAACTCCCCTTTGCACATGCAAACTAGTCATGATGCCATTTCTCATTAATATGGTATTGGATTATTGAAAGTCAGCGAATGAACGACAACTACGACGACTGCATCATGCGTCCACATTCATAATATTCATTTTATGGTCTACCTGCAAAAAAAAAAATAATGGCACAAAGAACACACCAAAATAATTAATACACATGGAAAAAACTTACTTCTTCTTCGAATCACCCTATTAATTTTGGAAAGTTGGTGGGGTTCCCTTTTTTTTAAATCCGACCACCTTTTGCGCAGGTGCTCTCTGCTCCTGGTTTTCCCAAACTTCCGCTGGAGCCTACGGATGACCTTCTCCATAATTTGGGCTTTTACTTTATTGGGATGCATGTAGGGGCCATGCTTGGCATCATAGTCCTCCCTCCTCAATATGGTGACCATCTCCACCATTTCATTAAAACTCATATTGGAGGCTCTGCAGCGGAATCTGCGGCGTGGTTGGGCCTGGCCTGCCTCCTGGCTTGAGCTAGAATACACCTCCATGTTGTCCATCTTTTCTCACTCACCAAACGACAGAGAAGGGGCGTGGAAAGGACGATACCGAACGTCAGGGGCGGGGTGTCGTGCGGAGCGTCACGCGTGCGTAGTGTAAAAGGGATGGGACGTGTTTGTAAACGGCGTGCATAGTCTGTGGAAGAAGGCGTAAATCACGATCTTTCGTAACGACGAGACGTAAGTTTTTTATTCCGACTTTATTATAGTGAATAGGGAATGAGTTTGTGGGCTAGTTAGGGGAAGTAAGCTAGTGGCTTTAATTACATTATGTTTTGGCTTCTGTTTCATGTGCAGAAAGAATGGATCCCTTCAAGGATGCTGATTTCCTGACAGAATTCATACAAAAATGGAAGGAACATCCTGTTCTGTGGCAAACCAAAAGCACAATAAATAAAAACAAAGATGCCAGGGAGAAAGCTAGACAGAGCATGCTTGTTTTTCTGAAAACAAGGGTCCCCAACGCCACAACAGACACTGTGAAAAGCAAACTAAATTCCATCAGGGGCACCTACAGGGCCCAACGGGTCCAAGTCCTGGCCTCAATGAGGTCTGGGGCTGCAGCTGACTCCATATACAAACCAACCCTGTGGTACTATAGTCAGCTGCAGTTCCTGGACGACCACATTGAGACCAGGGCATCCATGTCTACCCTTCCCCCAAGAGGTAGCTCCCAGCTTCCCAGCAGCCAATCCTCCAGTGTTCCCTGCAGACAAGAGCAGGCAAGCTCGGAGGAAGAGGAAGAGTTCCTGGAGGACCCCAATTGTGAGCCATGGAGAATGGTATGTGTTTTTTGTATGAATTTAGTTAGTATATGACAAGTATAGTAATAATGTTAAATGTATGTTACTATTGTTCTAAATTCTATGTGAATCTCGTAAGTTTAGGGATAGGATCAATAGTCAGTAGTGGGAAAACATGATGGGGTCAAAATGGGCAAATTAATAATGTTTATGAAGGAGTGGGTGGCAATACACCTGCAAGGGGTCCCAGATGGAAGACACCCTTTTTGAGTACTATCTAGTTGACACTAAATTGAATAAATTTTTTTTTGGGGAAAAGGCCACTTATTTGCTAAATTAGGCATGCAACAACCCACATAATTCCAGGGGGACCATGTCTGAAGGTGTTTAAGGGGCCACATAATTAGGGATGGCGACCCTGTGTGTAATATATATTGACATTCCATTTGCATCACTCATGATTGTAAAAATGTGTGTGATTAATGACAAACACAAATAACATATGTTCCTTTTTTTGATACACAGGCAGACCCAAGCCAGGAAGAGCCAGGGCCCACAGGGAGCCAGGAAGAGCCAGGGCCCACAGGGAACCAGGAAGAGACAGGGCCCACAGGGAGCCAGGAGGAGCCAGGGCCAACTGCAAGGCAGGAGGTGGCAGAGCCCACTGGGAGCCAGGAGGTGGCAGGCCCCAGTGGGACCCAGGAGGCACGCCGGCGGGATACCATCTCCCGGATCCCTCCATTCCGCAATCCCAATAAACGGCTCAGGAGTATGCGACAAATGGAGGAGGAGACCCAGGGCCTGCTTCGCCAAGCTACTGCAGCCATCCGAGAGCCACCCAGTGAAGTTGAGGGGTTCGCAGCGCTCATTGCAGCCAAGCTCTACAATCTGGAGCAGAGCCAGCGTGTGCGCTGCGAACTCCTCATCTTCCAAGCCATAACCATGGCATCCCTGGGGCAGCTCGATGACGACACCCACATTGTGCGGATTGCTCCTCCTGTCCTTGCTGCTCCTCCTGCTCCTGCTCCTGCTCCTGCTCCTGCACCTGCTCCTGCTCCTCCACTTCATGAGGCTGCTCTGGCTCCTGCCACCTCATCTCCTCCAGGAACCCAGCCCCCAAGGACTCGGGCTACAGGGAAGGCTGCAGGGAAGACTGCAGGGAAGGCTGCTGGGAAGAAAAAGCCCAAGAAATAATATGGTGCCCCTGATGGAATTTTAATGTGGACTCACAGGCTGTATTTGTGGCTTCGGGGACCCTTGTTTTCAGAAAAAATCAAGCATGCTCTAAAGTGCTGCCTTCCTTGGCATCTTTGTTTTTATTATGTTGTGTTTTTGGGTTGCCACTTTTTTTTTTGGAAATTTTTTGGAAGACTAAAATAAATGTTAATTTTTCAGCCAAATTTCACCATGTTTCTTTATTGTAGATTTGAGAGATCATTATTGAGTGGGCAGACCCATTACAAAATAAATAATGCAAACATTAACAAGGTAAAAAAACATGCTTGTGGGTGAGTTAACTAAAAAATTAGGTTGTTGCAGACACTTCACACACTCCTAAATAAACACAAAATAGAGATTACACATCAAATTGGTGACAAAAATATAAAAAGAAAAAAAAAAGGTGGACCAATATATATATTTAAAATGTTTAAGATGGAAGATACAACTAAATAACAGAACACAAACATAAACATTATCAAACAAGAAAGAAACGAATTAAAAGCTTGTCATAACTATGTAACAAGATCAGCCGCAACAAACGTCCATTTCTGGGTAGCAGTTAAAAGCAGGGGTTAAAGAAGCGCTTTCTTTTCTTGTCTATAAGCTGTAAAACACCTTAACGAATGTGCTGATTCCATTCTGAACAGTCGTTTTACATGAATGAGCGCTGCCGTCTCCTAACTTGCTTCTGAGCATGCGCGGGCTTAAATCGACGTTTTTACGTACACACGGTCAATGTTTAGAACACAGAAAACGACGTCGGCCAAAAACGACACATAAAATTGAAGCATGCTTCAATTTTTTTCTGTCGTTTTTTAGAAGACATAAAACGACGTTTTTGCCCACACACAGTCAATTAAATTGACGTTTTTGAAAATGACGTTTTTTTCCATCGCAGAAAGCGATGGTGTGTACGCGGCATTAAGCCGGTCTTGTACAGCAGGTACAGAAGATTCTGCAGGAAGTTCAGGTAAAAAAGAGGGATGATAGCCAAAATTAGCGAAAAATGGAGATTGCTTCGTTGCTGAGTGCATGGTGTTATTATAAGAGAACTCCGCAAGTGGAAGGAGGGAAAGCCAATCGTCTTGTGCGAAGGAGGAGAAACACCGTAGGTACTGCTCGAGGGTTTGATTCGTCCTCTCGGTCTGCCCGTTGGTTTGAGGGTGGTAAGCAGAGGAGAGACGAAGTTCAATCTTTAGCACTTCACATAAAGCCCTCCAGAACCTAGAGGTGAACTGCACCCCTCGGTCTGAAACAATACTGTCGGGAATACCGTGAAGTCTGACAATCTCCTTGATAAAGGCTGTGGCAGTTTCAGTAGCAGACGGAGTGCCTCGCAAGGGTACAAAATGAGCCATCTTGGTGAGGCGATCCACCACGACAAAGATGGTATTAAAGTCCTCAGATGGGGGAAGTTCCACAATAAAATCCATGGAGATCATACTCCACGGTTTATCGGGTACAGGGAGAGGCCCCAGAAGACCCCAAGTCTTGGTTCTACCCGTCTTGTTTTGAAGACAAGTGATACAAGAATTTACATACTTCTTAGGCCGGGTACACACGAACAAACATGTATGGTGAAAGCGGTCCGTCGGACCGTTTTCACCATACATGTCTGCCAGAAGGCTTCTGTACGATGGTTGTACACACCATCGTACAGAAGTCCGCGCGTAAACAATACGCGGGGCGTGTCCGCGGTGTCGCCGCGTCGATGACGCGGTGTCGCCGCGACAATGACGCAGCGACGTGGGCGGCCCGCCTTTAAAATGCTTCCACGCATGCGTCGAAGTCATTCGACGCATGCGAGGGACGGCGGGCGCCTGGACATGTACGGTAGGTCTGTACTGACGACCGTACATGTCCGAGCGGGCAGGATTCCAGCGGACTGTTTTAAAACAAGTCCAGGAATATTTGTCCGCTGGGAAAAGGCCCGGCGGGCAAATGTTTGCTGGAATTCGGCCCGCTCGCGCCCACACACGACCAAACATGTCTGCCTGCGGACCAGTTTCAGCAGACATGTTTGGTCGTGAGTACGGGGCCTTACAGTCCTGCACCAACTCTGGCCACCAGAAAGAGCGGGCAACTAAATCAGCAGTTTTGCGAATTCCATAGTGTCCAGCTAGAGGGTGATCGTGGCAAAGTCCAAAAATGGCAATCCTGAATTGTTCCGGAACAAAGATCTGTTCTCCATGGAGTAAAAGACCATTCTTCAACTGAAGGCCCAAGGCCTGCGGAGGTGGTTGGTTCAGCACACTCGCCTTTATCTGAGAGATTAAGTCTGTTTGCAGAATTAAAAAGCTCTTCGCCGGGAGAATGGTATCAGGTTCTGCAGAACTCACCGGATCGTTAAACATACGGGACAGGGCATCTGGCTTACCGTTCTTAGAGCCCGGGCGGAAGGGGATGTGAAACATGAATCGAGAGAAGAACAGTGCCCATCTAGCTTGCCGAGGTCTTAATCGTTCAGCTGTTCTCAAATATTCCAGGTTCTTGTGATCCATGAAGATGAGGATCGGATGCGAGGCCCCTTCCAGGAGGTAGCGCCATTCTTCGAGCGCCGCCTTAATAGCAAGCAGTTCCCGGTCCCCAACGTCATAATTCCTTTCAGAAGGATTACATTTTTTGGAGAAGAAAGCCACAGGGTGCAGCAAGGACTTGGGGCCCTGACGTTGGGATAATATAGCCCCGACTGCATTTTCAGAAGCGTCAACCTCTAATACAAAGGCCAAGGAAGGGTCAGGGTGCTTCAGAATGGGAGCTGAAGTAAACAGAGTCTTTAGTTGCTCAAAGGCTTCTTGTGCTTCAGGTGTCCACTGGAAGGGTATGTGCTGTCTAGTTAATTGCGTGATGGGAGAAATGATACCAGAAAAATTCTTAATAAATTTCCTATAGTAATTGGCAAATCCTACGAACCGCTGAACGGCTTTCCTGTCCGTGGGAGCAGGCCACTCCAGAACAGATGTAACTTTCTGTGGGTCCATTGAGATACCATCGGCAGAGATGACCAGACCGAGGAAGTGTATAGTTTGTCTTTCAAAGTCACATTTTTCAGCCTTTGCATAAAGGCAGTGTTTTCTTAGTCGGTCCAAAACTTTCTTTACATGGGTCTGATGAGATTCAAGGGTTTCAGAGAATATTAGAATGTCGTCTAAATAAACTATGACGAATAAGTCCAGATAGTCCCGAAAAACATTGTTCACTAGATGTTGAAAAGTGGCTGGGGCGTTGCAGAGCCCAAATGGCATGACTAAGTATTCAAAATGGCCAAAGCGTGTGCGAAAGGCCGTCTTCCATTCGTCTCCTTCCCTTATTCTGACCAAGTTATATGCTCCTCTCAAGTCTAATTTGGAGAATACTCGTGCCCCCCGTAGTCTCTGGAACAATTCAGGAATCAGCGGAAGAAGATATCTGTTTTTAACAGTAATTTTGTTAAGGTCCCGGTAGTCGATGCATGGTCTTAAAGAGTGATCTTTTTTCTCAACAAAGAAAATACCGGCACCGGCTGGTGACGTGGAGGGCCGGATAAACTTATTTTCTAAACTTTCGTCGATATAGGCACGTAGGGCTTCCAGTTCAGGTTCGGAGAGGGGATAGATAAGGCCAAAAGGGATCTCGGCCCCGGGTAATAGTTCGATTGGGACAATCATATGTCCTGTGGGGCGGAAGAGTGTCTGCACCTCTTTTGTTAAAAACGTCCAGATATTCATGGTAAGCTTGAGGAATCAATTTCATGGTCTCTGGGTCAGGCTGAAGACTCAGAAGAGGAGCAGTGCTAACAGTTCTTTCCGGAAAACAGTATGCCAGACAATAATTAGAGGAAAAGGTAACAACTCCAGTAGGCCAGTCAATGTGTGGATTATGAGCTCTTAACTATGGAACGCCAAGGATGATGGGAAAGAGAGGTGAAGTTATGACATCCAGGCGGAGGAATTCATGGTGACCGGACGGAGTTTGGCAGAAGATAGGAGCAGTCTCTTGTGTGACCGGACCCGATTTAATACTGGAGCCATCAGCCAAGTGAACCTGAAACCCTTGTCTTTTAGCACACACGGGGAGCTGATGCTGGGAAACAAATGTGGAGTCAACAAAACAACTGCAGGCCCCAGAGTCTATGATTGCCGCCACTGTGAGCGTCTTCCCGGCAAACTGAAGGATGACTGGGAGGGAAAGCTGTGACCGGCCCTCTCCAAAAGGGTGTTCCACATAGGGCTGTCGAAGACGGGTTCTGGTGGTCCTTACTGGACAAGTCTGTACAAAGTGACCTGCCTCCCCACAATAGAGGCACAGATTGGCACGTTTACGCCTGAGGAGCTCAGCTGAGGAAAGGGGTGCCATTGGAAAACTTCTGTGGACCCCTTTATGTGGTGCCTTCTGGCTGGAAGGGATAGGAGACAGATTCGGGCTTGAGGTCACAGAGAGAATTTCTTGGGTTCTCTCCACCTGCCTTTCACGTAGTCGGCGGTCAATCAGAGTGACCAGATTAATTAGTCCTTCCAAAGACGCTGGAATTCCAGTTCTGGCTAGTTCATCCTTTAAGGTATCTGAGAGGCCGAGACGAAACCAGTGGCGTAGGGTATCAGCGCTCAGGATCCGAAAGTCCGTGATATAGTCCTCAACAGGCCTGGTCCCTTGTAGCAATCTACTAAGCCTGGACTCCGCAGACTGCTGACTGAAAGGATCGGCGTAGAGCTGAGCCATAGCAGAGAAGAAGGAGTCGATGGTAGTCAGGACTGGGTCACGCTGCTCTCTAAGGTGAAGAGCCCAGGAAAGTGGCTCATGGGATAGAAGCGTGATTGCGAATCCCACCTTAATGTCCTCTGAAACAAATGTCCGGGGTAGCAAGGAAAAGTAGAGCTCACAGGAGTTCCTGAAAGTTCTGAATGTCTCTCGTTTTCCAGAGAAACTTTCGGGAATAGGCACCCTGGGTTCTGGGAGAGGAGCAGGAGCTGGTGGCACACTCCCTTCATAAGGGACTCGCTCATTCATGCGATTAAGGTCCTTCTGCAAGTTCAGCACAGTATGGGTAAGTGCAGAAATTGTTTCATAAATGTCCCTTGGTAGAGGGGCCTCCCTTCCAGACTCCATTCTTGGCTGACTGGTACTGTCACGTACCTGGTAGGAGTCCGGTATGACGAGGTCAGCCCCTCTTGTATCTCCAGCCCAAACCCCTCTGAGGTTGAGACAGACGGCGGTTAGGGCTAGGAGGAACACGAGTGCCCGTAGTGTTGATAGGCTAGTGGCCGGAAGCAGGTGAAGACTTTGCAGGAGCTGAAGGGCCAGTAGGAACAGGACACCGGTGAGGTTGAAGGAACCAGTTGGTGTAGAGGAACTCCAACTCTCTCGCAGGACAGGACAGGAAACTAGCAGGAACTGCTGGGTTGCAGCGGTCAGATGACTAGCCGGGTCGGAGCACACACGGACAGCGGAGTACCGAATCATAAACAAGAGCCAGGTCAGAGGGAAGCCGGGTTCGGTAACAGACGGGCGGCGTGGTAATCAGGGGAACAGCAGAGGCGAAGTCCAATAGGAAGCCGGGATCAGGAACCAAACAATCAGGTAAGTATCAGAATCCAAAGGAGAGTCAGGGAAGCCAAGTCAGCAACGAAGATCCAAAGTATAAACAGGTATCAGGAAACAAGGCACTTGCTGAAGACCAGTCAGCACCGCCAGGCTGTCAGAGCCCCCTTTAAATAGCCAACGGGAGGAGTCAGGAACGCCGTTTGCGCGTGCACGCCGTCCGTTGCGCCCGCGCATGCGCAGAAGCGTGCTGAAGTGGCTGGTGTATCCTTTGTGCACGCGCATGCGCGCCGGAATTCCGAGTAACTTGCTGCGTTCTAACAGTGCGCGCATGTGCACGTGTGTGCACCAACAGTCTTCTCTTACATTGTGTGCTCCAACATGTGAAAAAGAGGGACAGTCTCACTGATGCATGCACTGTCACTGCTCACCATCCTCATGGCCTCCTCAAATGGTGACAGGACAGTGCATGCATCCCTAAACATGGCCCACTGGCGTGGGGGAAAAAACCAAGCTCCCCTGACCCAGTTCTGCTGCCATATTGGCACAGATACTCATTGATGGCCCTCTGCTGCGTGTGCAGCTGCTGCAGCATGGCCAACGTAGAGTTCCACCTGGTGGGCATGTCACAGATTAGGCGGTTCTTGGGCAGGTTGTACAGTAGGTGACCGCGATATTGTGTAAATCTCGCTCCCTTTCTCGGCGAGATTGACCACCTACGAGCCTCATCGCGGGAGTCAACGCCGAGCAGGCTTGCCGCGATGGAGAAAAAGCCGTGATAGAAGCGACGGGAGATCCGACTTGGATTCCCGCCAATTCTAGCTGCGGCGTTTGGTATGAATCCTGAGGGGGAGAACTCCCACGCCAAATTTCAAATAAAAAACCGACATGGGTTCCCCCCAGGAGCATACTAGGCCCTTTGGTCTGGTATGGGTTGTAAGGAGACCCCCCTACGCCAAAAAACCGACGTGGGGGTCCCCCCACAATCCATACCAGACCCATATCCAAAGCACGCTACCCGGCCGGCCAGGAAAGGAGTGGGGATGAGCGAGGGCCCCCTCCTGAGCCATACCAGGCCGCATGCCCTCAACATGGGGGGGTTGGGTGCTCTGGGGCAGGGGGGCGCACTGCCGGACCCCCCCACCCCAGAGCACCCTGTCCCCATGTTGATAAGGACAGGGCCTCTTCCCGATAACCCTAGCCGTTGGTTGTCGGGGTCTGCGGGCGGGGGCTTATCGGAATCTGGAAGCCCCCTTTAATAAGGGGCCCCTCACATACCGGCCCACCACCCTAGGTGAATGAATATGGGGTACATCGTACCCCTACCCATTCACCTGGAGGCAAAGTGTTAAAGAATAAAAAAACACACAACACAGGGTTTTTAAAGTAATTTATTAGTCAACTCCGGGGCCCCCCCCCTGTCTTCTTTAGCTCTTTTAGCAGGGGGGCCTTCTTCTTCCGCTCTCCGGGGGTCTTCTCCGCTCTTCTCCGCTGTCATCTCGGCCCCGGTTCTTCTCCCACTCGCTCTCCGGTGCCTTCTCCTTCAGGGCTGGCCGCTGCTATCTTTGTGTGTTAGCTCGATTACTAGCAGCGGCCAGCCCGCTCTTCTTCTGTCTTCTTCTGTCTTCTTCCCATGTTGACACAACGCTTCTTCCCGCTGTTATGCCGGGTGTCCGGTGCGTGATGATTTATATAGGCCTCTCTTATGATGTCACAGTCCCATCATGCTCCGGTACCTACCCACTTGGAGAGGCCTATATAAATCATCACGCACCGGACACCCGGCATAACAGCGGGAAGAAGCATTGTGTCAACATGGGAAGAAGACAGAAAAAGAACAGAAGAAGAACAGAAGAAGAACAGAAGAAGACAGAAGAAGAGCGGGCTGCTAGTAATCGAGCTAACACACGAAGATAGCGGCGGCCAACCCTGAAGAAGAAGGCACCGAAGAGCGAGCGGGAGAAGAACCGGGGCCGATATGACAGCGGAGAAGATGGGAGAAGACCCCCGGTGAGTGGAGAAGACCCCCGGAGAGCGGGAGAAGAAGGCCCCCCTTGCTAAAAGAGCCAAAGAAGACAGGGGTGGCCCCCGGAGCTGACTAATAAATTACTTTAAAAACCCTGTGTTGTGGGTTTTTTTTTCTTTTACACTTTGCCTCCAGGTGAATGGGTAGGGGTACGATGTACCCCATATTAATTCTCCTAGGGTGGTGGGCCGGTATCTGGGGGCCCCATTATTAAATGGGGCTTCCAGATTCCAATAAGCCCCCGCCCGCAGACCCCGACAAACAACAGCTAGGGTTGTTGAGAAGAGGCCCTGTCCTTATCAACATGGGGACAGGGTGCTCTGGGGTGGGGGGGCCCTGCAGTGCGCCCCCCTGCCCCAGAGCACCCAACCCCCCCATGTTGAGGGCATGCGGCCTGGTACGGCTCAGGAGGGGGGGCGCTCGGTCGTCCCCACTCCTTTCCTGGCTGGCTGGGTAGCGTGCTTTGGATACGGGTCTGGTATGGATTGTGGGAGGACCCCCCACGTCGGTTTTTCGGCGTAGGGGGGTCTCCTTACAACCCATACCAGACCTAAGGGCCTGGTATGCTCCTGGGGGGGGGAACCCATGTAGGTTTTTTATTTAAAATTTGGCGTGGGAGTTCTCCCTCTCAGGATTCATACCAAACGCCGCAGCTAGAATTGGCGGGAATCCAAGTCGAATCTCCCGTTGCTTCTATGATGCGCTTGCTGGAATGTGCTTTGTCTATTCCAGCAAGTGCGAGATGTCGGCACCCTGTCGCCGAGAATCAGCGCGATGCTGTCGTGTTGGAAACACATTCTCGGCAACGGGTACTGTACTCCCTTTGGAGGTCTGCCAGGAGAGCACTGGCATTATATGAAATGCACACAGACTTTCCTGGCCTGCTTCAGGACATCCTGTAAGCCCGGGTACCTGCCCAAGAACCGCTGCACCACCAAATTAAGGACATGAGCAAAACAGGGCACATGGGTCAGTTGTCCCTGTCGCAGGGCGGAGAGGAGGTTGGTGCCATTGTCGCAAATCACTATTCCTGGCTTAAGCTGGCATGGCGTCAACCACCTCTGAGCCTGCCCCTGCAGAGCTGACAGAACCTCTGCCCCAGTGTGGCTCCTGTCCCCCAAGCACACCAGCTCAAGCACCGCATGGCATCTCTTTGCCTGCATACCTGTCAGTGCAGGCTTCAGAGAGGACTGAGGGTATAGTGGGGTTGGAGATCCCAGCTGATGAGGGGCAAGGGGAGGTCCGCTTTGTTCTTTGGTGTGGGTCTTTAATGTACGCTTGCCAACGAACTGCATGGCAGGTGGACATATGTCTGGTCAAGCATGTGGTGCCCAAGCGGGTGATGTTTTGGCCACGCGAGATACGCTTGAGACATATGTTGCAAATAGCAGCAGTGCGATTTGATGCAAAAAAAGGCCCACACCAAAGAACTTTTGGAATAACGCTGAGACACAGCAGCGCCCTGCATATGCGTAGCTCTGTGTTGTGATGCAGTCGATGTGCTGCCCTTAAGCTGGCCCCTGGAGGGCATCCTGCCTCGTTGGAGATGTGCCTGTGCCTCCTCCTCCTCCTCTCTCCTATCAGGCACCCACGTAGAGTCAGTGACCTCATCATCCCCTCTCTCCTCATCACTGTAGAAAACCTGGCAGTATATTGCAGCTGGGGGAACATGACTGCCAGATTGCTGTCCTTCTTGGGCACCCCCTCTCTCTGGGCTCACGTTACTGCCTTCCTCTATCTGTGTACCATCATCGGAGCCTTCAAAACACTGTGCATCCTCATGCAGCATGTACCCAACACTGTGGTCAAACAGTTCGGGGGACTCCTTAGGAGGACATGGTGGGGCTAGGGAAGGAGTGACTGATGCCATTGAGCAGAGGGAAGAGGACGCCTTGGCAGCTGCTTTGCCAGACAAAGTACCCTGAGCCTGGGTGAGAGAGAATGAGGAGGATGAGGACGGCTTGGTCATCCACTCTACCAAGTCTTCGGCATGTTGCGGCTCAACAAGGCCAGCTGCCGAAAACAAGGACGAGCGTGTCCAACGGCCACGTGCTGATGAGGATGCACCGTGTCCATGACCAGCACTGTTGCCTCTAAACGCAGAGCCTTCTTGCCCTTGTGACTCTCTGCCTCTCTTTGTTGCCCTTCCAGACATACTAATGGCCTGCAGAGGCCAAAGGCAGTACACACACCTCGTAGCTTTAGGTGCAAACTGCAGAGGACACGGACAGTACACACCAGGTAGCTTTAGGTGCAAACTGCAGAGGACACGGGCAGTACACACCAAGTAGCTTTAGGTGAAAACTACAGAGGACACGTGCAGTACACACAAAGTAGCTTTAGGTGCAAACTACAGAGGACACGTGCAGTACACACCAAGTAGCTTTAGGTGCAAACTATAGAGGACACGGGCAGTACACACCAAGTAGCTTTAGGTGCAAACTGCAGAAGACAAAGGACAGTCAGAGGACAAAAGACATTATGAAAGAAAACATGTTTATTTGCTGGTCACAAAGCTGTTAACCACTTAACTACCGGCCGTCGTCAATTGAGGGCGGCACAATAGCTCCATTGTTCTGGCAGGACGTCATATGATGTCCTTATCTTTTAGAGCCACTAGGGGGCGCGCGCGCGCCGGCAGTGGCACGTGCGCGCACCCGCCGCGTTACTGCGAACACGATGTGCGTGCCCGGTGGCCACGATGGCCGCCATGCACCCGCGATTGCCCAGTAACTGAGCAGGACCGTGGATCTCTGTGTGTAAACACAGAGATCTACGTCCTGTCAGGGAGAGGAGACCGATGCTTTGTCCCTTGTACATAGGGACACAGATCGGTCACCTCCCCCAGTCAGTCCCCTTCCCCCACAGTTAGAAACACTATGCAGGGCACACATTTAACCCCTTCCTCGCCCCCTAGTGTTAACCCCTTACCTGCCAGTCACATTTATACAGTAATCAGTGCATATTTATAGCACTGTTCACTGTATAAATGTAAATGGTCCCAAAAATGTGTGAAAAGTGTCTGATGTGTCCGCCATAATGTCGCAATCCCAATAAAAATCGCAGATCGCCGCCTTTACTAGTAAAAAAAAAACATAATTATGTCCCGTATTTTGTAGGCGCTATAACTTTTGTGCAAACCAGTCACTATACGCGTATTGCGATTTTTTTTTTTTTTACCAAAAATATGTAGAAGAATACGTATCGGCCTAAACTGAGAATTTTTTTTTTTTTTTTTTTTTTTAAATGGATATTTATTATAGCAAAAAGTAAAAAATATTGGCCCAGATTCAAAGAGATTTGCTCTTTTTTTGCGGAGGCACAGGGCAACGATTTTTGCGCCGCTGCCCTCGATTCACGGAGCAGTAGCTCCGTAAATTGCGAGGGCGCGCCGGCAAAATTGCCCGGCGTAAGTGCGCGCAATGTAAATGATCCCGCCGGGATCATTTACATTGACCAAAATTAGGTTCATTCCAGGATGGTAAGGCCAACTATGCATGAAGTAGTATGGCATATATTTGACTCCCAAGGAAGAAATCCATGTCAATCCAACCTTAAGTCTGCAAAAACGGACGCAAATAACCATTCCTGCCGACCCAGGAAGTGTCAGACAAAACCAAGCCTTGCTATGGACGAAGCGGAATCACGTCATTCCAATGGATGTGTATGTAATCACATCCAAGCCTCGTTATGAAAACAAGGTTTGGCAATAGATAATACCAATACTAGTAATAGGGACGGCCGGGCCACCGCGTCAGGATGACCGGAAATGGCAAAAATGTATAATTTAAAACCATAATTTAATAATGAATGATTTTGCTGCATAAAAGCCAAAACTTAACGGCAATCATGGTAAATAAATACATGCATCCGATCATAACTGGTCACTCCATAAGCGATAAAACCGCTTCCAGAATGGGGTCATTCATAAATATATTTAAACCAATACACAATAATAATGAACAAAAACTGTGTACATATATATAATAGACCAATATTATAAAACTGACCTTAACAGAAGGTCTGAAACGAAATACCAGTCGTATGGCTCAATGGATATTAAGTTATTTTATTTAAAAATAAGAATTAAAAATTAGATTAAAATTTAAAATAAGAAAAGATCGTTCCTACTCTCTTCAAGATCTATTAATAAAAGAGGTAATGTCCCATTCCACATTCATCCCTTGTGGGTGATGGGTCGGTAACTCATATATACAGAAAGTCTCTAATCTGGATACTCCTCTAGTTTTAGCTCCGCCGCTCCATGGAGTTATGTATCTGTCTATAAATAAAAACTGTGTTCCTGTTGGGTCACGAACATGATGTTGATGATAGTGACGTGGAACTGTATGTTTAGTACTACTAGCCTTAATTAAATTCTGATGGCGTCACGCAGTCGGGGCGCAATGAGCCTTCAGGGACGCAGAGGAAACCACGTGGTGGTCACCTTTCTTTTTTTTTTGTGGCCAGTATCCCATCCCACTACTATAATGGTATTAATATTATTATTCTTATTAGATGTACATAATAAAAATAACCAAACCTAGATATCATGCATCAAGGGTTCAACAGGCTCTGTTTGATACATTGTCATTACCTATTTTATTGCTGCAGGTGCCGTCATTTTCCCTCATCTCCTCGGTGGGTGCCTATGACGTGGTTTCCAGTAAGCCCACTGGGACGTTTTTCCCCTCTGGGTAAGGCAGGTACGATTATGACATTCACTGGATCATCTAACTGTTTTTTAATAAATCTTCTGGTTGTGATGTCATTCATCCCACTCTCCAGCGATAAATATTACATTGTTATGTTTGTAAATATCAATGCATATAGTAAAACTGAGATGTTTAATATATTTATTCAGGAGCCATTCATCCCCATGCAGAGACCCTAAGGTCGAAACACATCGGGGACTACATACAGTTCGATTATATAATGTAATGCTGTATAAATCACATTGCTGCCTTGCTGTATTATGGAATATGTACTGTATCTCTACTACCAGAATTTATATTTTAGTGATAACGTGTATCCCAATATATTTCAATAAAAGATTTTTACACAACTCTTTTACTTGGATTCATATAATTTGCTGCATTAAAACCCCTTAAGGGAGCTTCCTATTAGTACCATATACATTTTGGGGTGCGCAGCCTGAACTCTCTGATGTGTGTTTTGTCTATTTTATATAGTTTTTGGTGGTTAAACACCTTTCTTCCCCTCCCCCTTTGCACACGAGTGTTCAAACATGACCTGTGTATGTGCTTTCCATGTCCCCATAGAGAATTTCCCATCAATGTGTCGTATAAAATTGCGACATGATGTATCTCCTAAAATGATAGGACATAATCTATTAAGATTCAATTCATCTATTTTTGCATGCTCCCTGTATATAAGGGTTTTTTGCATCAGGAATAACATTAACAAGTTTCCTTTATTGCAGCATTGAATGTAATATAGATGGTTAAATAATTACCTTTGCAACTATCTCATATATGGGTGACAACATGAAATCCGCACACAGATCTCATGAGTATTATACAATCAATCCTTACAAATTGTATTAGGAATATATTCCATACATTTATTGAATTAATCATGTTTCAAAATATTGGCATCTACAAATTGTTTTGCAGTGAGTCTGTGGTCGTTCTGTCAGCCCCTCTCGGGTGGTCGGCAGTCCGTTTGGCTTCCCAGCAAGGTAGGGGTCTTGCGAAAGCATTCCCCCTTGTATGTTCTCATGGCGACCATATTCTCTCGGCCGCCAGAGCGCACAATACCTTGCTGGCGGCGTCCATTGATCACCTCCGGACGTCTGATGGCGCACTGTGCGCGTGATTTTTCATGCATGGGCTCCCTGCCATGGCGTCGCACGTTGTGCGGCGGAGATGGCAACAACAGTCGGGGCGTAATGAGCCTTCAGGGATGCCAAGGAAACCACGTGGGGGTCGCCTATTGTTGTGGCCAGTATCCCATCGTCCTGGGGAGGGGTGGCGGCACCTGCATTCAATTACTCAATTTAGACTAATTCAAAGAGGCACTATAAAAAAACACCAGGCTGCACAGTGATCAATGCATGATCCCTTGCACAACCTGGATGAATGTTCTCCTACCAAGACATTTTTAAATGTAAGTACAACATTTCCCATGTAGGATCCACCGGCTTTTTTTGCCTTAACTGTCATAAGTCGGTTCGGGCTGTCATTAATACAATATATCGAATTTAAAGTTCAATTTATACTTTTATACCTTCATTTATCTTTCATGCAATATTGCAATCAGGTCCCATCCTTCATTCAGCACTGATGAATCATGCTTTCAACATGAACACTTATATCAATCGCTCATTTTATTGAATTATTCAAAGTTCATTTATGACTACACTGACACTTTCACACGGTCACATTTTTCCATGTACAAATTAACCTTTTCACCCAATAAATTGGTCTTATCTTATTTATTCATTATTGTTGTTTTTTTATTACACTTTTTATTATTTTTTCAGTGGCACACAGGGGTGTGTCACCTTTTTAGTTTCTCACACACATTTCACTTCAAGCACCTATTACTACAATTCACATTTCCCCACGCATTTTCCCCTTTACATTACCTATTTCATCACCTCTACCACTTCATCACCTGACACTTTCCTTGCTACAATCACACATATCTACACTACCATATTGGTATTAATATTATTATTCTTATTATATGTACATAAAAAAAAAATAACCAAACCTAGATATCATGCATCAAGGGTTCAACAGGCTCTGGTTGATACATTGTCATTACCTATTTAATTGCTGTAGGTGCCTTTATTTTTCCTCATCCCCTCGGTGGGTGCCTATGACATGGTTTCCTGTAAGCCCACTGGGCCGTTTTTCCTCTCCGGGTAAGGCAGGGACGATTATGAGATTCACTGGATCATCTAACAGTTTTTAATAAATCTTCTGGTTCCAGCGGTAAATATAACATTGTTATGTTTGTAAATATCAATGCATAATGTCCAATGATTTCAGTAAAACTGAGATGTGTAATATATTTATTCAGAAACCATTCATCCCCCTGAAGAGACCCTAAGGTCGAAACGCATCAGGGTCTACATACAGTTTGATTATATAATGTAATGCTGTATAAATCACATGGCTGCCTTACTGTATTATGGAATATGTACTGTATCTCTACTACCAGAATTTATATTTTAGTGATAACGTGTATCCCAATATATTGCAATAAAAGATTTTGACACAACACTTCTACTTGGATTCATATAATTTGCTGCATTAAAACCCCTTAGGAGAACTTCCCATTAGTACCAAATTTATATGTTCAGACACCCTGGTGGTGAATGACCTAATAGTCTACCCGAAATATTGTTTACCACATGGGCAAGTCAGTAGCTAAACAATATTGTCGGTTGCGCATGTACAAAAATGTTTGATTGGATATACCAGATCCGTTATGGTCGATCTAAATTCTTTACTAGTCTTTCTCCCGCAAGTGTTAAACTGACAAACAAGGCATTTATTTACATGGGTAATAGCCTATCCAATTATGGAAAAATGTTGGTTTAATTGGAGGATTGATAATGGTTGTAGCAATCTTGCTTTTGAGTGAGGGTACACCTCGATAGATAACTTTAGGTCTCTCTAGCAAGAGTGAACCAAGAACCCGATCATTCCTCAAAATGCCCCAATGATGTTCAAAAATTGCCTTAATTTGTATATGTTGTGTCAAGAAAGCAGTAAGGAAAGACCACCTAAAGTTGTTATCATTCTCTCGTTGGGGTTTATCTTCCAGCAACAAGGATCGATTAACATTTTGGACTTTGGCAAAGTCGTTGTCGTCCTCTACATGATTAAATCCCTTTTCGATGCACCTCTCTCGCAAGATGTCAGCCTGGATCTTGAAAGTATCGATTAAAGAGGAAACAATATCTAACGCGTGGACATTGATGGTCAGACTTTCAGGCCAAGGAAGTAAGTTTAAAAAAAGTTCTATTTAATAGCATATAAATACAAAACAATAATACAAAATAATATTACAAAAAATTCTTATTAGCCACTGTATATTCCTCAGAAGTCGCCAACGCACGTTTCTTCTTCAGGACGAAGACGAGGAATGCATGTTTAGCAGAAAAAAACCGAGGACCCCAGAGGTGGTAACTTCGATCAGAAAGTCTTACAGCACGAAACTCAATGGATCTATCGCCTTAAGGCAAACTGTTGGCCAGGGCTGAATGACTCATTGAGTTTTAAACCATTTTTACACGTCTAATGATCTCCAATAAGTCTTTTGATAGTCTACTTATCCCTACCATGCATGTCACTGTGAGGTTGACGTCATCAACCCTGCAAACCTATAACATCTAGGCTAAACCTCTCCTACTTATTATAATTAGGACGGGCTATGCTTATGCTATAAAAATATATATGGATGTTCTGTATAATCAAAATGTGAACAATGATTGGGAAGATCTCAAACAAGACGAATATATGTTTGGTATTTTTGTTGAATATTATTTGTTTTTTCTAAAAATAATAAAATGCATAATTTGCGCTGTCACACTAATACAATGGAATGGGATTACCATACCAACCCAGGGAGTAATGTGTAACTACATGTCTTTGTACACATACATACAGCCTATTGATGAATAATTTTAACTTATGGATATCTTTCTGTTGATTGCTTGACTATACGGCCCTTCATGGATGCACCGGGGGCATATATGACCAGCCTCACCCTATGGATGGGATTTTGTGCTGCTTATAGGAAGTATTTATAGATATTGTTGTGATATATCACTAAATTCCTTTTCTATGCTTTGGCTCCACAATGACAAACCAGGAATTAATCTATATTTGTAATTTAGCTTCTTATACTTGCTCATGGAATACTCGTTGTCCTCTATGTATGAAAACACTCTCCTTTTCTTTCTACTTATTCTATCTCTCTTGTCTATACAATCACCCATTCTATATCCCAGTCTAGTATACTGTGCTTACTAGCATAGGATGTGTTGTCCCTGTTTGTCCACAAGATGGCAAGCCTAAGACCCCTTAAGTGCTATCTTTATTATTTTTTTCATTTCGCCCGCCCACTGTTATGTGAGCCTTTTATTTGTAGTCCGGTTCCTTTGGTCTATGGCCTGTGACCTAGTTTTATGTGCGCACCCCTCGTTAGGAGCAAGTGTTTGGCCGTGATTCACGGCAATACTATAACATCCGTTCCGTTGTCCCGTCGAAAATCGCGACTTGTTTATGCGCCGCCTGAACGAGTCGGCGCGCTCTAATGACATCATACGTCGTACGCCGACGCGGGAACGCGCTCTATTTAAGGGAGATACAGGTGCATCCGCTTTGTGTTGCCTTGTGTACACCCTGGGACACAGACGTTCGTCATACACGCTGCTTTGGGGTAAGTGCTGCTATCTGTGTGCCCCTAGACATCTTTTTGTCTTTTTGTGAGTGCACATTGTTATATCCTCGTTTTATTTTTTCATTTATAGGCCTCTTGCATTGACTGCAGTGTCTGTTGTCTATAGACGGCGTTACTGGCTTAAACATTTCTATAATTGGATTCATATGCTGTGCATTGTGGCCATTCTCTGCTGTCCCAGTAAGCCTGAGACCATCCTAATTAGGTGAATCAAGGCTCTCGTTTATTTATGATCTAACAAATCTGGCTGCTAACAATGGGTTATTTATTTATATATTTCCTTTTTTTCTTTCTGCTCTTATAACCACAGTCTTTTTGAGCTGTGTATTTTGCCTGGGATATGTAACAAGTGGTGATTATCTGCTCTGTGATATGGCTTGGCCAGGTGAGTGGATGAGGGGAAGGTGGATGAGCGGGCTGATTGGGCCTGGGGAGTGACAGGTGATGCAGACACAAATAAAATAACCTTGAACGGTATTTGAATAGGTACAGTCCTAACTGGACTGTAAAATATAACACAGTGTGAGTCTTTCAGTGAAGAGCAAAAAACGTGTATGTGAAAATCAAAACTAAAACTTGAACGTAAAATCCTGGGTAAGTGCAAAACAAAGGGAAAAGACCACAGTTCCACACTAGAACTAATGCAGCAGTGAGAAAATGGTTAAAAGTGGAAAAAATTCCAGATACTGCATAGATGGAGATGTGCAGTCCAGACAAATCCAAGAAAACACATGCAGCCCACACCTCAGTGACTCGTGCAGCTTACCTTCCAGCTGACATTTAGGGTCAAACACATTACCAGTTTTCCTATTGGGTAGGTATCTTGCTGCCAGTTCTCAATGGTTGGTCATACATAAGAAAAAAGAATAATAAAGAATAAAGAAGTTGTAGCCTTATCCTCCTATTACTCATATAACTGTAGGGAGAGGGGTTCAGTTTGCAAGTATCCACTTACACAACTTACACAGTGTGTAGGGAAAAAGTGCATATCTCCACGAGTGCCGAACTCGTTTCCTAGTACTTCTCACTGCCAACACTTTGCCTCTTTAGCTTGTGTGAAGCCGTCCACTCGTGTCAGGGTGAAGGAGGCAGGTGAAGGAGGGAGGAGAAAATGCACATAGCATAAAACTGTACAGCAACTTTAATAAAAACTAAAAACAGTAAATAAAAAACTCACATGGAGCAGTGAGGTGGCGATCGTGTATCCACGAGCACCGCGCTCGTCTGCCGTTCGTTCGGTACTGCTCCCGGTTAGTGCTCTGAGTCCCGACGCGTGTTCGTCACATCACGTGACTTCATCAGGGGATGATTGCTAGAGCACTGGATTCGCTTAAATAATGTCTAATTGATAGGACGCAACGGCGGCCATTTGGTTGGAGTCCGCAATGTAAAATGCCTAATACCGACTCAGCGCCATTTTCCCTAAGCCATATAAGTATGCCAGTCAATGATAGAGCTTGCAAGGCAGGTGATAGGCTAAGATACGGGAGAGTGGGCGGTAACGGACCGGGAATGGCCTGAGTTAGAGTGAAGGGTATAGACAGGAGATCTGCGTATCAGAGGAACAGAATCCAATTTAGTGTGGTGGATCTGAGATGCTGTAAACCAAGCAATATCCAGCAAACTTGTGGTCTGATTGCTGACCGGGAGCAGTACCGAACGAACGGCAGACGAGCGCGGTGCTCGTGGATACACGATCGCCACCTCACTGCTCCATGTGAGTTTTTTATTTACTGTCTTTAGTTTTTATTAAAGTTGCTGTACAGTTTTATGCTATGTGCATTTTCTCCTCCCTCCTTCACCTGCCTCCTTCACCCTGACACGAGTGGACGGCTTCACACAAGCTAAAGAGGCAAAGTGTTGGCAGTGAGAAGTACTAGGAAACGAGTTCGGCACTCGTGGAGATATGCACTTTTTCCCTACACAATGTGTAAGTTGTGTAAGTGGATACTTAACCTGCTACCTTGCAAACTGAACCCCTCTCCCTACAGTTATATGAGTAATAGGAGGATAAGCCTACAACTTCTTTATTATTCTTTTTTCTTATGTATGACCAACCATTGAGAACTGGCAGGAAGATACCTACCCAATAGGAAAACTGGTAATGTGTTTGACCCTAAATGTCAGCTGGAAGGTAAGCTGCACGAGTCACTGAGGTGTGGGCTGCATGTGTTTTCTTGGATTTGTCTGGACTGCACATCTTCATCCATGCAGAATCTGGAATTTGTTCCACTTTTAACCATTTTCTCACTGCTGCATTAGTTCTAATGTGGAACTGTGGTCTTTTCCCTTTGTTTTGCACTTACCCAGGATTTTACGTTCAAGTTTTAGTTTTGATTTTCACATACACGTTTTTTGCTCTTCACTGAAAGACTCACACTGTGTTATATTTTACAGTCCAGTTAGGACTGTACCTATTCAAATACCGTTCAAGGTTATTTTATTTGTGTCTGCATCACCTGTCACTCCCCAGGCCCAATCAGCCCGCTCATCCACCTTCCCCTCATCCACTCACCTGGCCAAGCCATATCACAGAGCAGATAATCACCACTTGTTACATACACCATTGTTTGTCTTTAAAGGACAGACTCCCTATTTGTTTGCTGCAGTGTTCACCATTATTGCACTCATCCCTTTGGCCCACTTCCTTTTTCCCACCTCCCTTTCCCCTTATCCTACACAGCGCAGGAGCTTCAATTATTTTATATTTTGCCTGGGATGTTTTAATCCTGAAACCCACGGACCATTCGTTTGACCTCTATTGGCCACCTAAAAGGTGATTTTCTGTGGTATTACATCATAAATGCTATATATCTTTAGTATTACCATGATAGACATATCTGTCCTTTTCTTTCTCTCTTTCCTCCTTCTTTCTATGTATACTCTGGCTGTATCTTAAATCTCTACTGGATGCTCTTCCCGTCTCTTCTATGTGTTTATACGCACTGAGGATATTGATCACCATGAAATTAAGGACTTATCTAGTGTGTATATGTATCTCTCTTTTAAAATTAGATTCCTGGTGTTGTGTGTGAAACTCCTGCCAAAACGTCACCGTCGACTTTGCTGTCGTTTATTTTGTATCATATATGCCTCATGGATATTTCCGCTGAAGGACCATTTGTCATGTAATTATACATTAAGATATTCATTCTTTTAATTTTTTCTTTTGTTTTCATATATATGTTATTAACCCTTTACACTGTATCATTACAGATAAAAATCTGTTTTTCTGCTAAACATGCATTCCTCGTCTTCGTCCTGAAGAAGCCCCACAGCGAAACGTGCGTTGGCGACTTCTGAGGAATATACAGTGGCTAATAATAAGAATTTTTTGTAATATTATTTTGTATTATTGTTTTGTATTTATACGCTATTAAATAGAACTTTTTTTAAACTTACTTCCTTGGCCTGAAAGTCTGACCATCAATGTCCACTCGTTAGATATTGTTTCCTCTTTAATACTTTACAGATGCGGCCCATGTGAGTGCTATCCATACGTTTTTTTCTGTTTCTCCCCCCCTTTCTCTTTATCTATTCAATTTCTCCTTCATTTTTGCTTTTCTCTTTTTCTCCCCTTCCCTTTATTTTTTTCTTCTTTTCTTCTTTTGAATCAATTGAAAGTATCGATGTCACTACAATTCCTGCATAATCGCAGGAATTGGCTTTTAGGGACTGATCTTAACCACGACTTGTGATGACAACTGTCTGTGGGTATATATTTGTTCCTATCAGTGGGTTTAAAATGGGTGCTAGATTTTAATTGCTGTCCCACCCTTTCAATTTCAAGATCCAAAAAATGGATTTTAGACTGACTAGATTCATAAGTCAAAAAAATACCCCGGTCATTGTCATTAAGTATGGAAAAAAACAAGATGCGCTACACATAATAAAATGTAAACATGTGTCCAAAAACAAATGAAATAAATCATCCGTGAATAATATGTGGAATATAAATGAACAGCAAATAGTCGGAAAAAAAAAAAGTCCTTTCACCAGTGATTATGAAAAGAAAAGTCCATATTGGTAAGTGACAATCCAAAAAGAAGAGACCTCCACCAAACGAGTATTGAATCTGCTTACCAGATTCCCGGTGGTCTCTTAATTAAAAGAAGACCCCAGGTAGCATGAAGATTTTAAACTCTGCAGAGTCAAAGCTTGAAGGACAATCAGGACAACGATCTCGGTTGCACTCCAGTGTTAGAGGATACGGTGACCATACCACATAGAAAACATAGGAGGCCACAATAGTGTAAATCCGTAAAGAATTACTTTATTTAAAAGTTAGTAACAAAAACACACTTACAATTTAGCAGTGTTTGACAGGCTTATCAAGTTAAAGCTCCGGCCGGAAGCAGACCAAACAGCCCATCAAATGGTGTGGAAAATATGCAGACAACGGGGGGTGATACCGATGTGAAAGCACGTTCCGCCCGACCTGGTTTCGCGACAAATCGCTTCCTCCGCGCTATATTAGCGCGGCTGCTTTCCCATTTTTCCACATTGTCATTAAGTACCAAGAAAAAATTCTCCAGTGACTCTGGAGTGCCTGCCCATAGGAGGAGGATGTCGTCTATGTACCTGGCCCACAATTTTAACTGTGGAAGAGCCATAGCATAGACGACATCCTCCTCCCATTTGGCCATAAAAAGGTTGGCTAAACTGGGGGCAAATTTAGCCCCCATCGCCATACCCTTTTGCTGTAAATAAAAACGGCCATCAAAGCAAAAATAATTATGCGGGATGGCTACTTTTAATAAACAACACTGTTCATACGGTATCACACTATGTGAGTTTCTTTTATTACCTTGTATGGCATGTGGATACTGAGCCTCTAAGAACCTATGATTTATATTGTGATTTGGGGTCATCATTGTCGATCAGCCGATTGGATCCAAGACCAACTGTTTAGATCAAGTTGATTGTTTTTAAGCTTTTGGTGATTTGGGTGATGTATACCTTCCCCAGTCATTAGCATTTGGTAAGCCCCTTTTTCTACCATTGGTGGTGGTACTTCTGTCAAGCTGTTGTTCCATCTTCAAGATTTTCCTGTGGTGAAGACATCTTCCTCTCCATTTGTTTGGACTTTAGTCACTTCATGAACTTTTTAATCTTTATTCACTAATATTGTGAATTTTTTTGTGTTTTCACATCATGTTGGTTCATCAATGTGTATAGCATGGTCACGTGGTGACACTTTTATTATTTAGTCATATATCTTTATATGGAGCAGATGCTTTGAGCTGCAGCGTGCAACTGTGCATGATGCCTTACAGTTGGACAGTAACAGGGGGTAGATTACTTTTCCAATTCAAACACAAGTGGCAAGTTTTTTTAAGAAACAGAAGAATCTCTGCATGTTCAGTTAGAAGTCGGTTTCTGGTGTCAGTCAGAATGTGTGAAGCTGCAATGAACAATCTCTCACTTTTCACACTACTGCAATGAGCAGAAAGATATTTTTGTGCCATTTGGGCAAAATGCACCTTCGCCTGAGTTGGCAAAAATCCTTGCACCGGCCCTGAGCGCGCGGGGGGGGGGGGGGGGTTGGGGTCAGAGATTGCTGTACCAATGTTGGATTGTTATTACGTTAGTACAGCGGCTCCGTATGGAGCTGCCAATTTTTTTTTCTTTCAACCCACTGGCATGAATAGAAAAAAAACTCATAGTGTGTACTAGGCTGTAGGCTTAAAAGCTGAAAGGGGTTGTAAAGTCTCATGGTTTTTCACCTTAATGCATTTCATGCATTAACCCCTTCCATACAGGGCTTTTTCACCCCCTTCCTGCCCAGACCAATTTTTAGTTTAGTTTAGTTGCACTTTTAATCAGCCTTTGTTCTCCCTGTTTGACCCTCCTCCCGGAAGTGTTCCTGGGAAGTAATCACGTGACCTGTCACGTGACCCGTGAGGCTGGAACAGACTACATCCTGAAGGCCACAGGACAGGCCTGAAAACTCCACACAATCTGCTTTCTTCACTTCTAAAGCAGCCCATGGATCCGGGACGAGGACTACAGGATGTTACAGATGAGCCTTCTTTCCTTACCTTCTTGTAAGTGTGTTTTGTACAATGTGTCATTAAAAGAACCTCTTTAATACTGCACTTAGGTGGCGCTTCCTTTCTCTACCCCTTTTTTGTTTACCACAGAGTCAGCTCTCTGAGGACAGCAGCCGCCATTGAACAGCCACATCACCTGCATTTTTAACCATTGAACTGCCTGTTACTACTATTTCCAATGGACTAATCACCATACTCCTACCCATATATGTACTTTGTATCTGCGCTGACAGTTACCTCTCCTATTGCACTTTTAATGACAATTGCGTGGTCATGCAACACTGTACCCAAACAAAATCTTTGTTTTTTTCCCCCCACAAATAGAGCTTTCATTTGGTGGTATTTGATCATCTCTGTGGTTTTTATTTTTTGCACTATAAACAAAAGAAGAGCAACAATTTAAAAAAAAAACACAATATTTTTTACCGTTTTATTTAATAAATACCACCATTTAAAAAAAAAAAAATTTTATTTTCCTCAGTTTAGGCCGATACGTATTCTTCTACATATTTTTGGTAAAAATAAATCTCAATAATCGTATATTGATTGGTTTGCGCAAAAGTTATAGCGTCTACAAAATAGGTGATAGATTTATGGCATTTTTATTTTATACATTTTTTTACTAGTATTGGCGGCGATTCGCGATTTTGCACTGTGACCGTGACATTGCGGCGAACACATCGGACACTTTTGACACGTTTTTGGGACCATTCACATTTATACAGCGATTAATGCTATAAATTATTATTATACAGGATTTATATAGCGCCAACAGTTTGCGCAGCGCTTTACATCAGGGAAGACAGTACAGTCACAATACAATTCAATACAGGAGGGATCAGAGGGCCCTGCTCGTTAGAGCTTACAATCTAGAAGGGAGGGTCAAGTGGAACAAAGGGTAGTAGTTGTGGGGGATGATCAGATGGACTCAAATGCAAATACAGTTGTTAGGTGTGGGTAGGATAGGCTTCTCTGAAGAGGAGGGTTTTCAGGGATCCTCTAAAAGCTAATAGAGAAGGAGATAGGCGGAGAGATTGGGGTAAGGAGTTCCATAGGCTTGGAGAGGCTCAGGAGAAGTCCTGGAGACGAGCATGGGAGCAGGTGATGAGAGAGCTAGAGAGTAGGAGGTCTTGAGAAGAGCGAAGAGAACGATTAGGTTGGTATTTAGAGACTAGGTCAGTGATGTAGTTGGGGGCAGAGTTGTGGATGGCTTTGTAGGTAGTAGTTAGTAGTTTGAATTTAATTCTTTGGGTGAGTGGAAGCCAATGGAGGGATTGACAGAGATATGCATTGATTACTGTGTAAATGTGACTGGCAGAGAAGGGGTTAACCACTAGGGGGCGTTGAAGGGGTTAATATGTTCCCTAAGGTGTGTTCTAACTGTAGGGGGGAGGGGACTCTCAAGGGGAGGAGACCGATGTGTGTTTCTCTGTACTGGGAACACACATTGGTCTCCTCACTGCTGACAGGAGGTGGATCTGTGTGTTTACACACACAGATCCACACTCCTGCTGTGTTTACCGTCAATCGCGGGCACCCGGCGACAATCGCAGCTGCCGGGCACCCGCACCGGGTCACGAGCGCTGCCGCGGGCGCGCAGGCGCACGCCCTAGATCGCCGGGAACACAGGACGTCACATGACATCCACCCGATTCGGCGAGGGGTTCCTGCCGCCGTCATTTCCCTATGGCGCGGTATGGAAGTGGTTAAGGTGAAAAACCTTCTGGGATTCAGCTGCCCCCCAGACCCCCCCCCCCCCGATCGTTCCAGCAATGAGCACAATTCCAGCGGCTCCAGACGCTGTCTCTGTCCACATTGGATAGATTGATAGCAGCGGGAGCCATTGGATCCTGCTGCTATCAATCAAATCCAGTGATATGGGAGCAGGGGTGCCCCCAGAGAAAGTGGCTTTCCATGGGGGCACTCGATGAGAAGGTGGAGCCAGGAGCACCACCAGGGCACTCCAGAAAAGGAGGATCAGGGCTGCTCTGTGCAAAACCCTTGACATGTTGTTATTTAAAAAAATCACTTGAAGTTTAATCTGTTTATAGTGAGCCTTTTCCTGTCACAGATTGTGCTGTTTGCATGGCTACAACAGCCGGGGAATGAGGCTGCGGGGAATGAGGCCGCGGACAGATATGCTGTGATTCTGCAGCAATCAATCGTACAGCAATCGCGGCATGAAGCTTGTCATCCAGGAGCTTCTTTTGAGTGACATGCTTCATGCGATGCGATTTGCCACAAATGCTGCACAATTTATTTTGTGGCAGAGCCAAACTTGGTTCAAATGAATGGCATCTAAAATGTGCGTTATTCGATTTGTCATTCACACTTGGGTGTTTTGAAATCGTGGGCAGAATCACGGCAAATCTGCCCTTTGATTTAAAACGCTCAAGTGTGAATGTAGCAGCTCTAAAAATGGAAACATTAAGAACTGAGCGCTTCCGACTTCCTAGATAGCAGAGGAGATCAGAGAATGAATGTTCCACACTGCCAGGTCTGTAAGAGAGATCCGGTGGCTATATAGCCACCCGGATCACTTTTACATTATAGCCATTAGTCTAATGAAGCACCAAAAAATACAAATTCAGGGCTGCTATTACAGCAAAGGAGATAGAGCATTGCAACACCTTGGTGTTATTTCGCCATTGCTCTTCTATGTTTCCATAGCCAGCCTTACTGGCCAACAGGGAGGTGAAAGGGCCAAAGCTCATCTTTTACAGGAAACGTTTTCTTATGCCCTGTACACACGGTCGGTTCATCTGATGAAAACGAACCGATGGATTTTTTCATCAGATATCCGATGAAGCTGACTTTCATCAGTCTGGCCTACACACCATCGGTTAAAAAATCCGATCGTGTCCAACGCGGTGACGTAAAACACTACGACGTGCTGGGAAAAATTAAGCTCAATGCTTCGGGGCATGCGTCGACTTGATTCTGAGCATACTTGGATTTTTGACAGATGGATTTCCCCACAGACGATCGTTTTTTTTTCTATCGTTTTTTTAACCATATGAAAAGTTTAAAACAGGTTCTATTTTTTTTCACCGATGGGAAAAAAAATGATGGGGCCCACACACGATCGGTTCGTCCGATGAAAACGGTCCATCGGTCCGTTTTCATCAGACAAACCGATCGTGTGTACAGGGCATAATAGTATCAATTGCCTATATCTCTCAATATGCCAATCTTTGTAACATATGGTTGTCTCTAAAGATAGCATCCCGTACGTTTACCCTTTTTATTATGTGCTTTATTTAAATTGCCAGTTTATTACACTTTTACTTTAGTTCCTTATTTTCTGCAGTAAGATATTACCTCATGTTAGGCAGAGATAAGAGGATTATTATCAGACATCCAATATGGTTGTAAAACTTTATCAGGATAAGGAAATGAATATACAGATACATTTCATTATTCATCTCACACAAGGAAGTAGTGTATTTATAAAAAAAAGTGTTGAATGAAGCTGACCACACACATTAAAATGTATTTTTCTTTTACAATATTATCATTTTAATATCAGTCAATCAACCCTTACTTGGCATGTTATACTGAAATGTTTAAAGCGGAGTTCCGGCCACAATTTCACTTTTTAAATATAAATTCCCCTGTAACACACAAGCTTAATGTATTCTAGTAAAGTTAGTCTGTACACTAAGGTCCGTTTTGTTAGGTTGTTACAGCATTTAGACACTTTATAAAATAGAAATTGACTGGGGCCATCTTAAGTGTGTGCATCATGAAGCCAGACTGTATGACTTCCTGGATTTCAGCCTTGCAGATCTCACACATGCTCAGTGCTGCACAAAGCAGTGTAATAGGTTTCAGATCAGGTTTCAGCACCTGTACTGTCCAAGTCATATGATTCTTCGAGACTGGGGAGTGCACAGACTCCTGGAAAGTTACACCCACTACATTCCCAGGAGTCTGTGCGGTGTAGGTTAGGAAGCTTAAGCACCTAGGTGCAGGAAGAGGGAAGATTAACTATTCTGCCTAGCAACAACACTTTGAAGGCATCTAAAAAAAAAAAAAATTCTTAAAGGACTAATGACATTTTTTTAAAACTACTGATGTAATGTTATATTTATGGGTGGAACTCCACTTTAATGCCAGACATGTTTTTTTTTTTATTTGGACAGAATGTGATAAGGGTTAGAACTTTTGTCAGTTTTTTATAGTGTCTGTGACCCCAAACTGTCAGATTTCCCCTTGCTTCCTGTCTCAAGAACAACGCCGACACAATACAAGAGGAAGTGTGGGGAAGTCTCCAGCACACAAACACCAATAAAAGACTGACGGAAATTCTAACTTTCCCCAGTCTACTATTTGCTTCTATTTCCCTGTAGGGGAAGTGAAGATGTTATTACAAACATATAAAAAGAGAAATCTCCCCAACAAGGACAGAGACTGGCAGGAGATCTGCTTCCTCCAGTGACATTGTACTCTTTGTGCTTATGCTTCCAGTCTATAAGGCAATGTTTATCTGATGGCGCAAAAGGTGGACTGTCCAATGGACATTATAAGTTAACCCATTAGGGGTTTATGTCTGTCTGAAAATGTGGATGTGGTTACAGCGGTATTGGATTGTATAATACGAAAGGACCGCCATGCATTTGTGCGTCTGTATACTGGGGGAGTACTAAGGTTCCCCTCTTCTATCTATTTACTGACCTTAAAGATACTCCATAATTTAGTTGGTTTGGTTGGTAAAGAGAAATGGACGTTCATACACATATGCAGTAGGCGTGGATCCAGAAGAAGTAAATTTATCACGAAACGTGTTGATCCAAGACACCTCTTATGGACAATCACAATAAATTGCTAATTATTTTGCCAGTGATTTATTTGTAAAAAGAAAAAAGATGAGTTGCGCTAGGAGTCGCAACTTAATGCGAAAATAATATAAATAAATAAATGCATAAATGAATAAATGAATAAAGTGCTAGTGCAAAAAATAGCAAAAAAAAGGGATGATGCCCAAACAGTCATGGGAAAAACCTTTCGGGGTAATTACAACAATCTGCTATTTGGGACCAAACGCTTAAAAAACTTTGTTAGTCCATTAGAATTGCATACTAATCAATTGTTAGGCAGTCCAAAATGAGAGGGGAAATCAACAGCAGAACCCCAAAACATATGAATGTCCAAATAGATGGGCAAAAAACAGTTGCAGAGTAATAAAATTAAAATTAAAATTAAAAAGTAAGGGTGTGCTCTTACCAGATCCACGATCATAAAAAGCATGTCGATCCACTCAGGTCATGGAGAAAACTCGGTCACAGCTGACAGGCAGAATATCCTCTCCAATGTGTTTAACGGCTCCACGTCCATCCGGCGAACCAGGGGAAGAAATAGGCTCAGAATGTGAAGTACCGTCAAATATTTATTAAAAATTGTGCAACATATACACAGCGGTACATATAATTTAAAATTGCCGGCTAAAACAAGCAAACAGATACAAATAAAAAACGTGCGCCCGTGCATCCGGGGTCACGTAAAACGCAATGACGTTCGGTGCGTGGCTCCGCCCTGATCGATTTCACCACAGATGGCGTTGTCAAAGTGATTTATTTGTAGATGGCTATGTTTTATAGTATGAAAATTGACTATGTCCTTTTATTTTTATAATAAAGTTGTGATGTTTTTATGAAATTATAAAAGAGAAAGCTGCGCTGCAAAAAAATATATAAATTGTGACTTTAAGCAACATAAACTGAACAGTATGCTGTAAATATTGCACAAAACACACCAGTGCAGTAAAATTGTCTGGTACACAAGTGAAATAAAATAAAGTCCATATGGATAAATGTATCCCAAAGGTTCCAACAAAGGGGAGATAACAGAGAGTTCTCCGAATGGGTGATAAGAAGTCCAGACACAATCAGTATGACTGATGAGAGTAGCCTCCACCACTTATGTCCTAACTGCTTACCAAAACGATAAATCAACAGCGCATGTTAATCAAACAAGCCAAGCCAAAGGGTCCAGAAATACTGTCAGTCTGTCTGTATCTCCATGCTCTTATTCGTCAGACCATCTCTCCTCCATACAAATAACCCAAAAGGAAAACACTGACATAGCGTGATACCGTCTCAATGGTTTAATGGTTAAAAGAGATTACACTCACATGAAATGCAGATAAAAAGTGCATGTAAACTGTAGCCGGCCGTTTCTGCTATCCGCTCGTCCTTCCGGATAGACAACGTGGTACAACTCGTGGTGGCGTCAGCACGCCGCTCCTCCCTACGCCGTTTCGTCACAACAATTACTTCTTCCAGGGGCACAAGCGGCGTGCTGACTCGCCACTCTTTATTCAGCAAAACAAACACCCAGGACCGCCCAGCTCTGAACTTTGGAGATCGAGGGCGCAAAACGCCATTTTGGAATTGGGATCCCTGCCAGTACTAAAACCAAGAGGGATAAACTCAAATTGCAAGGAGTTTAAAGTTATAGTCTTGAGTCACAAATCAAAGTGATTCAATTAAACATAAATACAAGGCAATCTGTGATTTGAACGCCTAGATATCCAAAACGGAATATAGTAAATAATATTATTTAAAAAAACCTGACGTTTATTAATATATACTAAAATATATTTATTTAAAAATATATTTAAATTTTTAAATTTTTAAAAAAAGGCACTGAACTAGAAAAAATAACAAAAAAATCACAAAAAATTCGATAATGAGGACTATCATAACTATTAATGTAAGAAATATATGAGTGTATAGTTGACAAAAGTGCGCATATTACATCGCACCATATAAGGCAGAACAACAATAACACTACAATTAAAGCATACATGGTAGGAGAGAGACCATAATGCCCAAATTGGGACTTGAAAAAGAAAGATTTAATGAAAAATCTAAAAATAATATTGTAATTGTTATAACAAGTACAAAAAATAAATAAAAAAATATAAATAAGACCCTGATAGACCAAAATTCAGAGCTGGTTTACAAGCAAACTGAAAATCTAAAGCCATGGGACTAGCCATTATCTATAAAGGCATTCACATCAGTGTCTATATTGAGTCCATAAGGGACGTACGTACGGATTCGATAAATCCAGGCCATTTCAAGCCTGGATAGTTCTCTGACCAATGAGCTACCTCTCCAATGGGGATCAAATTTGTCTATCCCAATGAAGAGTGTACCTTCTGGATTACGATTATGACATTGATCATAATGGCTGGACACTGAGTGTTGAGGGAATCCAGATCTAATATTGGTTATATGTTCACCTAATCTTACATTCATTGGTCTTTTGGTCCTGCCAATATACTGTAATCCGCACGGACATTCTAAAAGATAAACAACCCCAGTTGTACTACACGTTATAAAAGGCTCAATTTTGTGTTCTTTTAGAGTACTTGTTGAAATAAAGGATAAGGTTTTTTTAGATTTCATTTTATTTAATGTACAAACTTTACAGTTTCTACATTGGTGAAATCCCTTGATATCTCGTTGGAAAAAAAATATCTTTTTGGTGGGAGGGTCCACCACATTAGGGGCTATTTTATCCCGTAGTGAGGGTACGCCTCTGAATATCACTTGGGGGTTTGCTGGTAAAAATGTATTAATGACCCTATCATTGGATAACAGGTGCCAATGCTTTTTGATAAGTTTTTTAATGGCATAGTGCTGACTAGAGTAAGTAGTGATGAATGGCACTATAGGTTTGTTATTAGTGGATTTTGGGATAGTGTTCAATAAAGTGCATCTATCAATTGCGGCCACTTCATTAAAATTATTTACATTGGAAAATAATTTTAATGAAGTGGCCGCAATTGAATTTATAGACCTGCGCAGTATTTATTTCCAATCCTTATTTTATGAAATTATGTCTATTATTTATGACATAAAATCCAATTTCTCCTCCATCCTATCTTGATTTTGGGGTTTAAGGTGTTATAGGCGGCACTCGATGGGGGAATGGCTCCTATAGACGGTCTATCATTTGCTAAAAAAAAAGTATGCACCCACCCCCTGGTTCTAGTTTTTATTTTTAGAGTTGTCACTGGTGCAAGAGGTGAGGGTAAATAATCCAATAGGGACAATGTTTCAGTGACAACTGTCTAGGATGGGAATTCCCCTCACCTTTGACAGATTTCTTCTCATTTCCTGTTGTATCTCTAAGACCTGAAGTGAACAGAAATCTTCCCAGTAGGACGTAGATAGTAAAAAAAAAAATGACCTGAAGGGGCTTTTAACCATTCACTGCTCTATCTGAAACGAAATAAAAGGTTTGTCTATACAAAGACTTTAAAGTGCAACTCCAGCCACTACTTGGTGTATATAAGGCGAGAAGAGTTAGGACCTCTATAAGCCCATTGCTGGTCCATAGGTATGTGCAGGGGGTGTGCCAGGGCACACCCTATCACTATGCGTAGGCGTAGAGCCGATTCTCCCTAATGCCCAGGCTTCCCCCACCTTGTTGCCCCCCCATCTGGCAGTGATGCTGGTTTCCCTCCTCTCCTCTACCCCCAGTTGCTGTGGGGTATGTTTCAGGATGGAGAGCTTTTCTAAATGAACACAGTGAACACACTCGCACACTGCGTCCGTTCATAACTTAAGCATAGTAAACTATGTTTACTATGCTTCAATTTGTGAATGAACAGGAAGCCACTCAGCATATAGAACTTACCAATCATTCCCTGCCCTGTGCAGCTGAGGCTGCAGAGAAAAGCCATGTGTGTTTGAGCTTTGGGGTGGACACCCTAATAAAAAAGGCTGTGCAGACCTAGGTGCTGCCCCCAGTCCTTCCTTTAAAAATAACCACTGTATCCAGGACAGATATAAAGCAATACAAAAAACCTGATAGAGGTATTATCACTTTTGTAACTGGGACAGGAAATGGGGGGATTCTCCCCAATGGGAAGACGGACAACAACAAAGACGAAAGAAGATGCCCCGCTCAATCCACGGCAAGCAGTTTTAAACATGGAAACAAGGTAATGGCGTTCGATCAACGTCTCATATTGGATATACTGGTTAGTTGGTTGTCACATATAGGACCTGAAAATGATGAATACCCGCTCCAACCTACGTTTCACCGTACTGGCATCATCAGGAAGCAAATGATGACACCAGTATGGTGAAATGTACGTCGTACAGCTGGGGTAGCTGAGGTCCTATCCCACCACTGTGGGGCTCCTATCATCTATGGTTCCGGAGATACAAGGCTGCTTGCGCAGCCTGTCAGAAGCCACATACAGAGCGGCCAGCTTAAATGCAAGCTGGCACACTCTGTTTGCAGCAGACTGAGAGGATGACTTCAGTCATTTTTTTAACTTTCCATCTATTAAATCTTCTGCCCTTGTTGTTTTAACTTTGGATAGTAAAACATTTTTTTTTTCTGCCAGTAAATAAAGCTGGGCGATTTTGCCCCCCCCCCCCAAAAAAAAAACTTGCGGTTTAAAAAAAAATCTCGATTCACGATTTGAATCAAGTTTTTTTTCCTGATGGACACCGCGCCGGTCCTAAGTATTTAAGTGAGACTGCCGCTTCAGTGTAGTCCGCTGCGATCCTGGGAAAAGGCCGCGAACTAGGCCGAAGCTGCGGCTTCGCCTAAAAAATCCTGCCCGCAGCTCGCCACGATCCTGGGAATAGGCCGCAAGGATTTTTTAGGCGAGGCTGCGGCTTTGGCCTAGTCCATGGAGCGCCGGTTCTATGGAAAAAAAAAGCAAAAAAAAATAGCTGGAGACCATTTACCACTGTGATTGGACACAGCGGGAGCCAATCAGCGGGTCCGGAGGACGCAATATCCCTGGGACCTGCCAATCGTTCACGAGAGACGCAGAACGGTGGACTGTCTATGTAAAAAAGGCAGATCGCCAATCTGTGACAGGAGAAGAGAGAGATCTTGTGTTTCTGCTAAGCAGGCGCACGGATCTCTGTCACTTCCACTTTAACCACTTCAGCCCAAGAAGAACTGGCTGCTCAATGGCGGGCCATTTTTTGCGATTCGGCACTAAGTCACTTAAACTGACAATTGCGCAGTCGTGCAACGCTGTACCCAAACAAAATTGACGTCCTATTTTTTCCCACAAACAGAGCTTTATTTTGGTGGAATTTGATCATTTCCGCAATTTTTATTTTTTGCGCTAAAAACGAAAACAGAGCGACATTTTGGAAAAAACACAATATTTTGTACTTTTTTAAAAAAAAGATTTTTTTCTCAGTTTAGGCCGATAGGTATTCTTCTACATATTTTTGGTAATGAAAATCGCAATAAGTGTATATTGTATATAGCGTCTTCAAAATAGGGGATAGATTTATAGCATTTTATTATTGTACTAGTAATGGCGGCGATTTTTATCGGATCTGCGACATTATGTTGGACACTTTTGACACATATTTGTGACCCTTGGCATTTATACAGCGATCAGTGCTATAAAAATGTCACTGGCAAGGAAGGGGTTAACACTAGGGAGTGATCAAGGGGTTAATTGTGTTACCTGACTGTGTGTTCTAACTGTAGAGGGATGGGACTAACTAGAGGAAATGACAGATCGTGGTCCCTAGCTATTAGGAACTCACAATCTGTCTCTCCTCACAGAACAGAACAGGGATTGGTGTGTTTGCACACACACGTCCCTGTTCTGCCTCTCTTGCCCACAAACGCTCGCAGCCAGGTCCTTCCAACTCTCCTCCTCCCTCTCCCCCCCCCCTCCTTTCTTCCTTCCATTCACACTTTCCGCACCCATCTCACCACTTTTATGTGCTCATCATCACTATCTTCACCACTCTTCTCCTGGGCTCCCCCCCCCTACACATTTTTTATACATGGATTACCACCATTACTATGTCTTAATATTTAGCAACCTTCACCTTGGTCACGCCCCTGTACCACTTCTACACGCTTTTACTTTTAGCACTTCCCCCACCATCACCCCTCCCCATTCACCTTCACTTGTCCCTATCCCTGGCTATTTATACAAATTGTTCTTACTATTACTGATATATCCTTTTGCTCATTTGTACAGTCAGCTCACCCATGGCACGTCCCGTCCCCCCATGTCCGCTGTTGTGGGACCTCCTTTCGTGGCACTTTGATGTCCTTGGTCTGGCAAGGGTTTTAGGTAGGCAGCTTTGACTTAACCCTTTCCCCTTTAATATGTTTTTTGGTTCTTGTTTATATATATATGAGACTGTATTTTTGTATTGTTAGTTCTCTGATCAATTTATTAACTGTTTGCAGACATTCTCCTGATGAAGCGGTTCACACCGCGAAACTAGTAGAGATGCCCTCCGCGAACCATGTCCCATTGGGATATATCCCCCTTGTGGGGACTCTTCTTATGGTGATCCATGTGGTCTGCCACTAAATGGTTTTAACCATTGTCTTTTATTGATTTTTATTAATAAAACTGAATTATTTTTTTACATATGTGCTTTATACTTTACTTTATTTATGTATCTGTACCGTGATAGTCCAATTGCCCACTTCTCCCTTGTTCTTCGGAGTTTCTGATTTGGGGACAAATCCTCCAATCCCTCTATACTAAATTTTCTGGATGATGGTACGACCAATTGTATTATAGTTTAATAATTTATGTCTGAAGAGGCTATTTTTTCTTTACGCTCGCAGCCAGCGGTCTTTGCTACTGCCGGTCACGAGCATCGGCACCCCCGTAATGCAGCAGGTGCGTGTGCCCGCTGTCCCACTTAAAGGGACCGACGTACAGCTATGACGGTTCGCGGGATCTTGCCGACCTGCCGCAGTATATTGATGACGGCTGGTCGGCAAGTGGTTAATTGAACAAGCTGAAGTTAGAATCTGATTGGCTACCATGCACAGCTCCACCAGATTTTGCACTCTCCAGTTTTAGTAAATCACTCCCAAAGTGTGAACAGGCCCTTAGATAATAGTAACATATGTACTTTTATTAACCTCTTGACAACCGAGGACGTTCCTTTGTGCGGTGATATCTGAATGATGCCTACAGCTACAGGCATCATTCAGATATCGCCGTCTTCAGCCGCCGATTCTGTGCACGATAAGAATGATCAAAGCAGCGTTTCCGCCGCTTGATCGTTCTTATAGGCAGTGGGAGGGGACATCCCCCCCCCCTCCCGCCACCATCCGGTGCTTCTCCGGGCTCTCACGTGCCATTGGGGGCCCAGAGAGCGAATCGGTCGGCGCTGCTTCAAAGCATAGAGATGACTGGTGACCAGATGGTCACCAGTCATCTCTACGACCGTCGGAGGCCCGAGCGCGACATTATGACGTCACGCCCGGTACCTGGAAGTAAACAAAGCCGCAATCGTGGCTGTCGGCATGTGATCTGTGATTTTTTTCACTGATTTCATGCTTGTAAGCCTGGAGGAGAGATGTGGGGTCCTATTGAACCCACATCTCTCCATAAAGAGGACCTGTCACCAGTGGCGGCTGGTGAAGTTTTTGGATGGGGGGGCGCAAGACTCCGCCCCTCCACATTGGTCCCTCCCACTTCTAATAAGCCACACCCCTTATAGAATCCACCGACTCCGTCCCCTGTATTCCACTTGCTTCCACTCATAGTGTCAGGAGTATACAGCTCAGCGTCACAGGACAGAGTATATAGCCCCAGCATCACAAATCATGGTATATAGCGCAGCCTTACAGATCGGCGCAAACAAACTAAAAAATTACACTGTTAGTAATGAAGGACTCTAAATAGGCAGGAGATTACCAAGACTGCGGACATACTGCATTAGATTACCAGAGACTGCGGACATACTGCATTAGATTACCAGAGACTGCGGACATACTGCAGGAGATTACCAGAGACTGCGACATACTGCAGGAGATTACCAGAGACTGCGACATACTGCATTAGATTACCAGAAACTGCAGACATACTGCAGGAGATTACCAGGGACTGTGGATATACTGCACAAGATTACCAGAGACTGCGGACATACTGCACAAGATTACCAGATACTGCGGATATACTGCACAAGATTACCAGAGACTGCGGACATACTGCACAAGATTACCAGAGACTGCGGATATACTGCACAAGATTACCAGATACTGCGGAGATAATGCACAAGATTACCAGAGACTGCGAACATACTGCACTAGATTACCAGAGACTGCAGAGATACTGCACAATATTACCAGAGACTGCGGACATACTGCATTAGATTACCAGAGACTGCGGACATACTGCATTAGATTACCAGATACTGCGGACATACTGCAGGAGATTACCAGAGACTGTAGACATACTGCATTAGAGAACCCATAATTCTGTGAATTGTGGCCCTAATGAAAGACTTTGTGTAGGGGGTGAAGGTTGGTATTTTACATGTAAAATACATTTTGTAAATAAGTGGGCATGGGGGGGGGGACTGAAGGCTGCTATTTTGGCAGAAATGTAAATAAAATCCGGTAAATAAGCGTGGGGGGTTGGGGGGGTGGGTGGAGATGGCCGCTATTTTGGCAGAAATGTACATTTAAAATAAATGACATTTGGTTAATAAGCGCGGGGGGGGTTTGGGGGGATGGTAGTGATGGCTATAATTTTGGCAGAAATGAACATTTAAAATAAATAACATTTGGTTAATAAGCGCGGGGGGCGGGGGGGTTCGGGGGGATGGTAGTGATGGCTATAATTTTGGCAGAAATGTACATTTAAAATAAATGACATTTGGTTAATAAGGGGGGGGGGGAGGGGGATGGTAGTGACGGCTATAATTTTGGAAGACATGTACATTTAAAATAAAAGACATTTAGTTAATAAGGGGGGGGGGTAGGTGGGGGAGGGGGTGACAGACGCTATTTCAGCAGCATATAGGATTAGTGAGCAGAGGAAAAGAGAGGAATGTACTGAAGAACACAGAGGCAATAACGAGGAGGAGAAGCAGAGGGGAATGTACATGTTACATGCTCCTCTGCTCATTAATCGTATGTGCTGCCGAAATAGCATCCGTCACCCCCCCCCCCCCCCGACTGTCTTTTACTGTAAAAGACATTTAGTTAATTAGTAATAAGGGGGGGGGGGGGTGACGGATGCTATTTCGGCAGCACATACGATTAATGAGCAGAGGAGCATGTAACATGTACATTCCCCTCTGCTTCTCCTCCTCGTTATTGCCTGTTTGTTTCTCAGTACATTCCTCTCTGCTCCTCTGCTCACTAATCCTATATGCTGCGGAAATAGCGTCCGTCACCCCCCTAACCCCCCCCCCCGCTTATTAACTAAATGTATTTTACTGTAAAAGACATTTAGTTAATAAGCGGGGGGGGGGGGTGAGGGGGGTGATGGACGCTATTTCCGCAGCATATAGGATTAGTGAGCAGAGGAGCAGAGAGGAATGTACTGAGAAACAAACAGGCAATAACGAGGACGGGGGGGGGGCAGGGGGATCGTGGCACTGGCAGCTACTTTTTCGGGACTCAGTAATGTAATTAGTCCCGAGGCGGGGGGAGTAAAGTTAAGAGGTGGAGGGGGATGCTGCTGCATACCTTAATGTCCCGGGAGTCGGGACCACACGGGCGCTGAGCTGCAGAGTGTGCCGACGTCACTTCCTGTACCTCGAGTGACGTCGGATTTGGATCAATAGCGCGTGCACCCGCTCGGCCATAATAATAAAGTCCATCGCGCCGAAAATTGTGGCGCGATGGAGAACGCCACAAAGGCATTTTTTGCCTTCCAATGTAGCGCCTCGCCTGCAATCTTGTGATTGCACAGACGTGGCGCTACCGCACTTTACTGTGCCCGGCGCCCGGCGCCGGGCACGGTGCACATAAGGACCATATTTTTTTTTCGTTTTTTTCTTAAAGTGACATGTTTAAAAAAAAAAAAAATACTTTTTTTTTTTTTTTTTTTTATAATTTTTTTTTCTTTTACTGACTGGGGGAGGGGGGGCGACGCCCGGGCGCCCTCTATGGACGGGCCGCCACTGCCTGTCACACTGATTAGTATTACAAGGGATGTTTACATTCCTTGTAATAGGAATAAAAGTGATCAAAAAAAAAAATGTAAAAAAAAGTGTAAAATAAAAACAATTAAGTAAAATAAAAATAAAATGAAAACATTTGTTTTTTTCAAAACGCCCCTGTCCCCGTTATCCCGCGCGCAGAAGCGAACAAGCATGCAAGTCCCGCCCACATATGTAAACGTCGTTCAAACCCCACATGTGAGGTATCGTTGCGTGCGTTAGAGCGCGTGCAACAATTCTAGCACTAGACCTCCTCTGTAACTCGAAACTAGTAACCTGTAAAAAAAATTAAAGCGTCACCTATGGAGATTTTTAAGTACCGAAGTTTGGCGCCATTCCATGAGTGTGCGAAATTTTAAAGCGTGACATGTTAGGTATGTATTTACTTGGCGTAACATCATCTTTCACAATATACAAAAAATTGGGCTAACTTTACTGTTTTGTTAGTTTTTAATTCATGAAACCGCATTTTTCCCCCAAAAAAGGCGTTTGAAAACTTATTGCGCAAATACCGTGCGAGAAAAAAGTTGCAATGACTGCCATTTTATTCCCTAAGGTGTCTGCTAAAAAAATATATATAATGTTTGGGGTTCTGATTAATTTTCTAGGAGAAAAATTGTGATTTTTACATGAAGGAGAGAAGTGCCAAAATAGGCCCGGTTGTAAAGTGGTTAATATCTATTGAAATGACATTCTCCACTTTTATGGCATTTGCTACCAATATTACGGACGTAGCACAAGCAAAGGCAAATTTACCTAAGTCAGTCTTCAGGCTGTCTTTTGTTACAAACAGTTCTAAAAAAAAATCTGAGCACAAGAATGTCCATTCATAAAGCCTTGTCACAAAATCTTGAAGAATTCTGCCTCTAATCTTCAGTGCATATAATCTACCTGAAAGCTTCAAAGTGTCTTTTAATACTTGGAAACCAGAAAACAGCCCTTCAAAGGCTGTTGCTATAACCGCAAGTACTGTATATCTCCATTTGATAAGATATCCAAGTCCAAGCTGTGCTTACCTTCAGTAATATGGCACTCATAGACGGATATATATATATATATATTTATATATATATATATATATATATATATATATATATATATATATATATATATATATATATATATATATATATATTATATATGCTAGCTTTTTTGCTTTGCTTGAGGACAACTGTACATTCCACCATACCAAAAGATCAATAATAATGAGAAAAATGTACAGACCACGTAACTGAGTTAAGATGAATCTGGGAAACTCCAAATTGCACAGGAGTGGCTTTTAAAAGGCCAATTGAAACAGATAAGTGCTGATTCAGATTCAGTTCATCCTAAGGGATTAAATGTGGATTTTCATATGCATGTATTTCTCTATGTTACAGTGATATATATATTTTTTATTTTGTTTAGGTACATGTGTTCTATCCTCGCTACACAATTCCCTGTCTGTAACTCGAAATACAGCAATAAACCAGACTAAATGTAATCTTAAAGTGGTTGTACACCCTGTACAACCACTTTTTCCTACAGGTAAGCCTATATTAAAGCTTACCTGTAGGCACTGGAAATATCTACTAAACCTGTACGGTTTAGGAGATATTCGCCATATATGCCAGCGCGACATAATCGGTGCATGCGCACTGAAGAAAGGGCAAGATCTGTGCCGTTTCTATAATGCTTGTGCCGTGACCGTCACATGCGCGGCAGTGACGTCACGCGACTCTGGCCAATGGCAGAGCCGGAGTCCACGTTCCCCCAAAGGAAGAGAGGTTGAAGATGGATGCGATTAGACAGCGGGGACAGCGCTGACATTGCAGGCTTCTTCTGCAGGTAAGTGTCACATAATGGGCTAGTATGCGATGCAGGGAACAAAGAGGAAGTAAAACCCGTCAGGGTTTACTTCCTCTTTAAAGTTTTATTAGCAAAACAGGGTGGGTGAAGCTATTAGGAAAAAAACAGATAAAAGTACATATAAACAGTATTCGAAATATACAGAAAATACAACAGACAATTAGGCTGTGCATGGCCGTAAATGATTCATACCAGCGATGCTGCCATTAGTAGATGCAAAGAGCAAGTTCCAATCAAACACATGCTCTGATAGCTGGTTCCCTCTCTCCAGTCTCTAAGGCCGCGTACACACGACCGGTCCAAACCGATAAAAACGGACTGAAGTTCAGTTTCATCGGTCCAAACAGACCGTGTGTATGGGCCATTGGTCTGTTGTCCTTCGGACAAAAATTAGAGAACTTGCTATAAAATCGAACCAATGGACGGCTGACCATCGGTCAAAACCAATGGTTAGTACACAAAAGCATCGGTTCAAAACCCGCACATGCACAGAATCAAGTTGACGCATGCTTGGAAGCATTGAACTTCGCTTTTTTAAGGACGTCGTGTGTTTTACGTCACTGCGTTCTGACCTGTTCAGTTTTTGAACTGATGGTGTGTACGCACATCAGACCATCAGTCTGCTTCAGCGGTGAACCGATAAAAACAGTCCGTCGGACCATTCTCATCGGATGGACTGGTCATGTGTACGAGGCCTAAGATGGCACCTGAGCTCCCAGGATGCACCTGTCACTCTTCTTAGTCTGAAGAATGATTGGAATTTATATTAAAGCTGAACAGTTTGTAAATTCTGCAAAAAACAGTACATTAACCACTTCCAGACCTGCGCACGACGATGTACGTCCTGTTTTTAAAGATTCATATCTCGGTAACGGCAGCAGCTGCTGCCACAACCGAGGTATCGATCTTTAGGGTGCGCGGTCTGGAATCCGATAATGGCGGTCTCCGCGGCGGATTCGCCGCGAGATCGCCGTTATCGGTGGCGGGAGAGGGCCCCCCCCCTCCCGCCGCTCTCCCGCGCCCTCCGCCGCTTACCGTAGCCGTCGGTAGCGGCGGAGGCGATCGGGTGCTGTCAGCTGGTGAGCGGGGACGAGACTGAAGGAAAAATCTCCTTCGCCCGTCCCCATAGCTCGGCTGGGCGGAAGTGACGTCAAAACGTCAGTCCCGCCCAGCCTCTGAAAGAGACAAATTTTTTTTTTGGTCATTTGACAAAATTACATTTTTTTTTTTTTTTTTGCATTTAAGCCCAAATATGAGATCTGAGGTCTTTTTGACCCCAGATCTCATATTTAAGAGGACCGGTCATGCTTTTTTCTATTACAAGGGATGTTTACATTCCTTGTAATAGGAATAAAAGTGATCAAATTATTATTATTTTTTTTTCAGTGTAAAAAAAAAAAAAAATAAAAATAAAAAATAAGAAAACCGTCCCGACGAGCTCGCGCGCAGAAGTGAACGCATACGCGAGTAGCGCCCACATATGAAAACGGTGTTCAAATCACACAAGTGAGGTATCGCCGCGATCGTTAAAGCGAGAGCAATAATTATAGCCCTAGGCCTACTCTGTAGCTCAAAAAATGCAATCTCTAGAATTTTTTAAACATCGCCTATCGAGATTTTTAAGGGTAAAAGTTTGACGCCATGCCACGAGCGGGCGCAATTTTTAAGCGTGACATGTTGGGCATCATTTTACTCGGCGTAACATTATCTTTCACAATATATTAAAAAATTGGGCCAAATTTATTGTTGTCTTATTTTTTAATTCAAAAAAGTGATTTTTTTCCAAAAAAAGTGCGCTGCGCAAATACGGTGTGACAAAAAGTATTGGAATGACCACTATTTTATTCTCTAGGGTGTTAGAAAAAAAATATATATAATGTTTGGGGGTTTTAAGTAATTTTCTAGCAGAAAAAAATGTTTTAGTCTTGCAAACACCAAATCTGAAAAACACCTAAGGTCTGGAAGTGGTTAAAGCGGGGGTTCACCCTTAGAGGGCACTTTTCCCCCTTAGATTCCTGCTCGTTTTTACTAGGGGAATCGGCTATTTATTTTAAAATATGTGCAGTACTTACCCGTTTACGAGATGCATCCTCTCCGTCGCTTCCGGGTATGGGCTTCGGGAATGGGCGTTCCTTCTTGATTGACAGGCTTCCGAGAGGCTTCCGACGGTCGCATCCATCGCGTCACGATTTTCCGAAAGAAGCCGAACGTCGGTGCGCAGGCGCAGTATAGAGCCGCACCGACGTTCGGCTTCTTTCCGCTACGAGTGGCGCGATGGATGCGACCGTCGGAAGCCTCTCGGAAGGCTGTCAATCAAAAAGGAACGCCCGCTCCCGAAGACCCATACCCGGAAGCGACGGAAGAAGATGCAGCTCGAAAACGGGTAAGTACTGCTCATATTTTAATACAAATAGCCGATTCCCCTAGACCGAACGAGCAGGAAGCTAAGGGGAGAAACAAATTTTTTTTACAAATGGGTGAACTCCCGCTTTAACCACCGGCTCCATCTTGTGGTCAAATCTGATATTACAGGCAAAACAACCTAAAATTATTGTAGGCTGCATTCACACCTGAGTGTATATCATTTCAGGCAGAAAGTCACATGATTTTTGCCATGATCTTGTACAGGTCAAAAGGTCACCTATGTAACAAACAGAAAAACACCTGTAATCTGCCTAAACAAAATTTTTTGAGCTCATGCAGGCATTTAGCTTCAGGCGACAGGATGCTAAAATGTGAACAGGGGCCATTTAAATGAATGGGATTTTGCTTGTTGGGCATTTTGGAACTTTTGAGATGAGCGTTTTACGAGTTGAAAATGCTCAGGTGTGAATGCAGCCTAAAGTCTTTTTTTTATAAAGTTTTTTTTTCTATAAAAATAACAAACATGTTATACTTACCTGCACTGTTGCAGTGGATTTGCACAGAGAAGCCAGATCCTCCTCTTTTCATGTCCCTCTTCTGTGCTCCTAGCCCCTCCCACCTGCCAAGTGCCTCCACAGCAAGCAGCTTGTTATAGGGGCAACTGAGCCAAGTGACAGCTCCCTGTATCCATTCAGACACAGAGCTGTGGCCCGAACCCCGCTCCCTCTCTCCTCAATGGCTAGCTGACTTTTATTGATGGCAGTGGGAGCCAATGACGCCACTCTTGTGTCTCAGCCAATCGACAGGGAGAGTCTTGGATGGTTGAGACACTCATGGACATCACTGTACAGAGATGGGGCTCAGGCAAGTATTAGGGGTGCTGAGGGGGGCTGCTGCACACGTTTAAAAAAAATGCATAGTAATGCATAGAAAGCATTAAGATAAGAAAACCTTTGCCTTTACAAACACTTTAACATGTTGTTTAACCCAGGACCCTGCATTCACTATATTTCATCTCCCACAGTACACAGAACATGGAAATGCAAATATTTTAGTAACTATAAACTGCTAAATACCAGCAGTATATAGCAGTCTTGTGACTTCTGTCAGTTCTTGGTATAGCTTGTAGGAGAAGTTTTGATACTGCACTGAGCTGTTCTATCAGGGTACAGGATCCCTGACCCTCTGTCTGGACACTTGGCCCTGTGCTGATCACATGCATCCTCCCAAGAAAGAAAAAACTCTCCAGCAATACACACCAAACTGAGCATGGGCAGCCTGACTCCAAAGGCTATTTATTATCTGGGCATGTTCTGGAGTCAGTGGAAGAAGAGGAGGATCTGTGCATTCAACATCAAGCAGCCTTTTTACACAATGCAGAGGATTAACCCCTTAGGCTCCACATAGAGTATAACAAGCGTGCTTTACTGCATATTCAGACTGATTTTACTGTTTTGGGTCTAGTAACACTTTAATGGATATCCTGCTGGAGGCAGGACAACATGCATGTTGCGAGATTCTCCAGGAGTATGCTTAGCTTGTTTCTATATGTATCTCAATTGTCTGGTTTACACCAAAATCAGAATGTATTTTTAAACACAGTATGAATGCAACAAATATCAATGTCAATTTCAATGAGAGCTATTTATACTGTTGTGCTCTCTTGTGTGTACTTCAGGAACTGCACACTGAATGAGGGGATTATGGTGTAAAGGAGCCTTTACTTTTTACTTCCTGTTGGTTGTTTCAACTCTTAGGTCATTATATGGAGATGAGAAAAGACAAAAGAGAGTATGGAAACCAAACAAAACAATAAGAAAAACCAGACACTCATCTACTCACCCTGAGAATGGATGGGGCTCAGTGGCTGACCATACGATAAAGAAAAACAACTACACCAGAGAGATAAAGGGCGTAGAAAAAGATACCACATATAGAGCCACAGAGATATAGTATCTGAAAAAATAACTACCGTATATACTCGAGTATAAGTCCAAATTTTTAGCCCTTTTTTAGGGCTGAAAATAGCCCCCTCGGCTTATACTTGAGTCAGTGTGTCTGTCGGGCCGCGGGCGTCCATTTTTCAAAAGTTGCAGCTTCCCCCTGGTCCATGATAAGCCTTTTAAACTGTGTTCCGCTACCCCCTATCACAGAGGTCCTCTCATCCTTGGACTTTCCCAGCAGATACTGTGTTTAGTGTTCTGCCTATCATGAACATCCTCTTGTCAGAGGATGAAAGAAGGTCCCTGATTGGCGGAACACTGAACACAGTGTCTGCTGGGAAATTGAGTCCGAGGATGAGAGGAGGTAGCCGAACACAGTGTCAAACGCCTATCATGGACCAGGAGGAAGCCGCGACTTTTGAAAACTGGACACCTGCGACCCGACAGGTATCACAGAACAAATGGGACCAAGAGGAAGCCGCAACTTTTGAAAAATGGATGCCCGCAGCCTGTCAAGAATATAGGTAAACTGAGGCTGCAATGGGCACAGTGAGAATGGGCACAGTAAGGCTACAATGTGCACAGTGAGATTAGGAACAGTAAGGCTGCAATGGGCACAGTAAGGCTGCAATTTTCAGTTTTCATCGGTCCAAACCGATCGTGTGTGGGCGCCATAGGTTATTTAACCTTCGGTTAAAAAAAGGCAAACTTGCTTTAAAATATAACCGATGGATTGCTAACCGATAGGTCAAAACCAATCGTTAGTATGCAAAAGCATCGGTTAAAAACCTGCGCATGCTCAGAATCAAGTCGACGCATGCTTGGAAGCATTGAACTAGTAGTCCATTTCATATATGGTGGAAAAGGCAATAGTGTTCAAATAGAAGTGGATATCAAACAGCTGAGTGAGGAAACACCTTGTATATGAATCAGTTTCTCTGTGCCTTTCCACAGTATTCACATATATCCGGACTTGTAAATTTAAACATCCAAGGTGGATGAAGTGGCCGTTAGAATACCTGCTGGGTATAACCCGGAAAGCCGTGTCCCACAGTCAGTGCCGATCCTGACCTCCCTGGGGCCCTAAGCAAGATGACATGTCACATTAAAGTGAGAAGCGGGGGGTGCTGACTTCTTACTCTCATGCAGCGAGTTGAGAAGCGGGGTGAGGGGCTGAAAATTACTTCTCACCAGGCGGGGCCTCTGGTAATTTGGGAGGCCCTCCGCAGCTTTGTGGGGCCCTAAGCGTCTTGCATAGTGAGCCTATAGGGCGGATCAGCCCTGCCCACAGTATGCGCAAACAAACAGCCGCGTTGTGGATCCTGAACACAGATGCACAATGCTCGGAGTGAGAGACGTTCACATGGAGGGGGAGTGACGCCACTAGATGGAGATGAGGATCATAGAAAATCTCCTATGATCCTCAACTCCATCTAGTGGCCATAGTGCGGTATGTTCCCAAACCACTTTATTTGAATGAACAACATTCAATCTGTAGAGGAAATAAAAATAAAAAAACATTAGATTTTTCTCATTCACACAGACTGAATGTGCCAGCAGTTTTGGAGGATGAACAGCTATGTAAACGTTTTTTTTTTTTTTTTTTCCCCATAGGTACACCCCTTGAATGATGCATCTGTTACACATTGCTGGTTGGTTGTTTTATGTTCTACACTGTATACAGCTATATATCATGTTAAATTTGCTCAAGTAAATTGTATGAGGTGCTGCAGATATCCAATTATATATATACTATTATAGCTAATTTGTTTGAAAATAACTGTTATCCCTTATTATTAAGATAATGTATTCTGTATTTGTCCAGGGGCAATTTTGTGCATACAGTAGCTTCTTGTGTGTAATGGGTGCCCTGACCTATAATATATTTTTAATTAAACAGGGCATGAGTTGCAGTTATTTTATGGAATTTCTGTTAGCTATGGTTAAGAAAACCTCAGTAACAAATGGCTAGTTATCAAAGCAAATCCCAGTGGTCTCATTAAGTGACTTTTGACCCTGTGGACATAAAATACTTGCCATAAACCCTCTTCAAACCAATACCCATAAGTAATATCCAACAAACTGCAGCGAAGCAGAAATTCCCATACCAGAAAATACTTAGCAACTGTTATATACACAAATAGACTGAAGTGTGTGTGGGATATTAGTTGGAAAACTTGAGGATTTTCAAAGTGAACTTGAATATAGTTGTTTTTAAGCTGAACTTCTAATTCAGTGACCCTTGACATTCCTAAAGGTAATAAATGTAAAAATGTCACATCCAAACAGAAATGTATCTTTTGTTTTTGTTAAAATTATTAAGTGACTGTTTTATGGCCATGAACATTAAAAAGATTTAAAATAAGCAAATAATCTTGAAATGCAAAACCTGATCTTTTTTTTTGTGAACATTTTTCGGTTAAATGCTAGAGAGGGATTTTTGCTTTTGTCATATATGTACTGTAGGTAATACTTTAATGGATAGTTTTTACTTAAAAGACAAGCATTGGTTTTTATTTTTTTTAGATTAATACTTATCTAGGTGGATGCAGCATCACTTCAATGCTGCATCTGTCCCCCAGCGCCTCTACACTGAGAACCGAGTGACCAAACGTCACTGATCACTCGGTTCTGATAGCTCTCTGCTCCCTCATCATTCACTGGAGTGCTGGGCTGTGGAAGGGCAGAGCATCCGGCTCAGTCTCTTAGCGGCTCGCTGAGAGGCTGATCCGGGTGTCGGTCCAGGCACCTGGCTGATCCAGACTTTATTGACGCAAAGCCTGTACTGATTTCTGTGACGTCAGCAGCGAGGGATCTTCAGCCCGCATTCTTCTGAAAGCGGGTCAAAACGAACTGCACTCCTGTGATCCATAGGAGACATACAGCCAAACGAGCTTTGACTGTACTTCTCTTTTGAAGTGGAACTAAAGCTGTTTAAAGCGGAGGTCCGTCAATTTTTTTAAAAGTCAGCAGCTACAAATACTGCAGCTGCTAACTTTTAAAATAAGGACACTTACCTGTCCAGCGCGCCCGCAATGTCGGCCCCTGAGGCCGACTCGTACCTCGGTCCTCGGATGCTGCCGCCGCCATCTTCGGTAAGGGAATCAGGAAGTGAAGCCTTGCGGCTTCAGATACCTGTCTTAGACAGGTATCTGCTCCCCCCTGAAAGGTGCCAAATGTGACACCGGAGGCGGGGAGGAATCTGGACAGCAGAGGTTCCATTTTTGTGTGGACCTCCGCTTTCAAAAATGAAGGACTAGAAGGTTTTTTACTGCAGAAGAGACGTACTACATCTCTTATGCAATAAAGGCTTCCTACCTTCCTGTTCAAAATCATTTTTTGTGTGTATGTGGAAATGTGCATGTGCAGTTCAGTGTACAATCTCAGCACGTAGAGCACTGATCAGGACTAAAGCTGGCCATAGATGGATCGAAAAAAAACCAGTGGGGATCATTTTTGCCACATCGTGATGCTAAGCATTGATGCAAAGCATTACCACCACAGCACATGTACTATGATGCCTTTGCAGCTGAGCCGCATGTTAACCTCCCTTCCCTCAAACACAAATGTAACCGAGGCCTTAGGAAGTCCTCATCAACCTTTTCATTGGCTGACTCTTGACTGCCTCAGTTTTCTGCTTGGTAAATTGTTTGCACACAAACCCATTTAGAATTTAAAGTGGAACTATAGGCAAAACGTTTTATTCAATTTTGGATAGAGTAAGGGAGGACTGCAATCCCTTTAAGGTTTATTTTTGCCATCTTTGTCCCATTGGGGAGATTTACCATTACTTCCTCTCCCATAGCCAAAACAGGAAGTAAGAGCAGATCCCTGGAAATTAAGGGAATTCCTTGGGGACTCCCAGGGCACCAAAACTAGTTTCCCCACTAAATCCCCCCTCTATTACTTTTTCTGGGGCCATCCAAAATTTGGGATTTTTTATTACTTTCAGCGATAATTTATTAGGTAGACTTCTGTTGAGTGGTAGTGACAACTGATAAATTGAAATTCAACCGGTCCTTGCTGAACTGGTCAAATTTTGATCCATCCATGGGCAGCTTAAATCAACCCATTTGTATCTTTAGATAACTTTAAATTCAGATCCCTTGCCAGTGACCACTGGGACCAGAGAAAGTACTGTGCCCATAGCAAAGTGAAAACTGACAACCTGTCACATGATTCTTTGGTGTGACAGAAGGGTAGAGACAGTAAATAAATGGAACTTCATTTTAAAGTATCATAAGGGACGTGCTGGGAAGCCTAATTGTATTAGAAGTGAATTCTAACCTATTGATTTTCAAACAAAACAAAAATCAGCACTTTTTAAAATATGTTTATTGGAACAACATTCTGAAGGATAATTTTCAGAAATAAAGGGGACTTTTGAGGCACCATAATAACAACACAATTAAATAAAATATTTATTCAGTTCCAGCTCAAATTTAAGGTGGAATAGAACATAACCGCCACATAAATTACATTTGTGTTAGATGTAGTCATACACCAATATTAAGAAAAATACAGATGCGTAAACAATATATACCCAGCTAGTAAATCCGACGCGTTTCGCAGTCCTCAACTGCTTCATCAAGGGCACCGTGGGAATATCTTAAAAGTTGAAAAAAGTTGACAATTCAAACACACTCAAAAAGTGGTTAAATAATCCAACGAACCAAGCGCACTGGTCAGAGAATTGAATTGGAAACTGCTCCCCAAAAATAACATGAACATTGTGAGAACCATTAAAATGTGGGACCTCTTAACCAAAATGGATAATAAATGTCGGTCACAAACCCAAAATGGTCAATAAAAAAGGTCAACAAGCGTAAATAGTCACAGTTTATTCTAATGTACACAGGACGTTTTATTTAACTCTCCTAAAAGTCAGCAGCATTTTTGCAGAAAAAACACCTGACGCCTGTAAGTGTCTAAAGCTTTTGTTTGCTTTTGGGAGCTTTTACAGGTGTCAAGCTCTTGGGCCTTAATTCATTTCATTGGTCAGAATAAATATTTTATTCTGACCATTGAAATGAATTAATGCTCAAGCACTAGCTTTTAGGCATATTTAGTAGCTTTTAGCAGCTTTTTAGGAGCATCAAGTATTTTTTTGCCCAAACTGCTGCTCTTAGACGCCGTGGCAGTGTTTTTTTTCCTGCCTCTAAATGGCTCTAAAAGCTTCTTACTAATAAATGCCAGATGTCCCTGGGAGCAGTTGTGAAAAACGTCCTGTGTGCATGAGGCCTAAACAATGGATAAAAGCAGCTCACAGGAATGCCAGATGTTCCAGGTAAACAAAGTGCACTCTTTGGCAGCAGCTGCAATCCACACAATTTAGTTTCCATTCTTCTTCTTCCCAAAACCTCCTCTTCTCCTGTGCCGTCTGGAATGCCCGCTCTGTCTGCAAAAAACTCACCTCTTTTCATGACTTCTTTGTCACTAACACCTTAATCTACTTGCTGCCTCTGAAACCTGGCTTCATGAAACTGGCACTGCTTCTCCGGCTTCTCTCTCCCATGGTGGCCGTCTCTGGACTCACTCCCCTAGACCTAGTAGACACAAGGGAGGTGAAGTGGGAATCCTCCTATCCCCACAAAGCACCTTCCAGGTTCTTCACTCTCCTCCCCCTCTGCTCCTCTCATCATTTGAAGCTCACTGTATACATCTATTTTCTCTAATTTCCTTAAGCATTGCTGTAATCCAACGGCCCCCTGGACCAGTATCAACTTTCCTTGATGACTTCTCTACCTAGCTAACCTACTTTCTCTCTTCTGAAACTCCCACAATCATTCTGGGCAACTTCAACATCCCTGTTAATACTAACACTCTTGCTACTTAGATGGGGTACATGCTTCTACTCACACTGATGGCAGCACCCTCAACCTTGTATTTTCCTACCTAAGGCACTCCGTGCAACCTCTCTAATGCCCCGTACAAGCGATCAGAAAGTCCGACAGCAAAAGTCCGATGTGAGCTTTTGAACGGAAATTCCGACCGTGTGTATGCTCCATCAGACTTTTGCTGCCGGAATTTCCGCCAACAAAAGATTGAGAGCTGGTTCTCACATTTTCAGTCGGAAAAAAATCCTATTCGAAAATCCGATCGTCTGTAGCAATTCCAAAGCAAAAAATTCAGACGCATGCTCGGAATTTTTATTTACGCATGCTCGGAAGCTTTGAACTTAATTTTCTCAGATCGTTGTAGTGTTGTACGTCATCACGTTCTTGAAAGATGAAAGTTCAGAGAACTTTTGTGTGACCACGTGTATGCAAGCCAAGCCTGAGCGGAATTCCATTGGAAAACCCATCCAAGGTTTTTCCGATGGAAAATCCGATCCTGTGTACGCAGCATTACAATCCTTTTCCTCTCTCTGATCACCACCTTATTAGTTTTCATTCTCTCCCTGTCTTCCACTACCTTTTCCTCCAACCACCTAACAATTACCCATAGAAACCTTTTCCACTTCAACCCTTCTCTTCTCTATTCTGCTACTGACCACCTCTATGACAAAATCTCATCCCTGTCCTGCTCCAATCTAGCCACTTCTGTCTATAATAGATCTCTGTTCTCCACCCTGTACGATCTTGTCCCACTCACTAGACACAGAATCAGGCCACGACTCCTACAACAATGGCAAACAGGTGACACCAAAAGTCTCAAAAATGTGGCCGTGCTCTTGAGCATCTATGGCATAAAACTACGTCTCACAAAGGCTTAAACCAATTTAAAGCTGCCCTCCAAAAAAAATTTTTTTTGCCTCCACACTGCCAAGCAGACCTATTTTATCACTCTTAATAACACCTTCCCGATCAGTCCCCATCAATTCTTCTCCAACTTTAACTCTCTACTCCATCCCCACTGCCTCCACCCACTAACTCACTCACTGCCCAGGATCACCAATCACGTCTAGAATAAGATTGAAATCTCCACTCTACTGATATCACCCCCACTTAACACCCTGTCAGAATGTTTATACTGAAATAATAAAATAGTATTGTATTCATGAAAATATGCAAATCTTTGTTTTAGGGAGATTTACAATTTTCCACCAATACCAACAAGAAATTCAAGTTTGTTTAACCGTGCTATTTTGAAGACAATTAACACAAATGATATTGCTTAAAAATATATATTTATTTACTAAAAATACAGTGCAAATTAAATATCAGGTATATTTCGTGATGATACAAATACATGGATATACTTCTACATATCAGAGATAAATGATGGTTCAGATAATATTCTCATTTAAGCTCTTATTACAAAATATCACATTGCAATACTTAAAGGAGTTGTAAAGGAAAACATTTTTTTTTGCTGAAATGACTGTTTACAGGGTATAGAGACATAATAGTTAATTGATTCCTTTTAAAATTGATTAAAAATAGATAAAAATCAATCATATAATGTACCTCTAGTTTTGTTTTTGCATCTACTTTCGTTTTTGCATTTAGTTTCGTTTTTGCATGTTAACCTGCCTGTGTGCATGTACAGAGCCATAGAGCAGTGATGGTTTGGAAAATGAAACTAGAATCTCCCAGTACTGGTCATCAGGAAACAGACAACCAGGAAGTGTCCAGAACAGAGAACAATTACAGCAACATCAGAGCAAAAACGAACAATGAGGACATGAAACCAGGACTGCAGTAAGGTAAAGGAAGCTATTTAGCTAAAAAAAAATTCCTTTAGTGACCCTTTAACCTCCCTGGCGGTATGATTATTTCAGAAAAAAGGTGCTGAAAGCGGTACCATTATTTGCAAGGAAATTTGGCGTTTTACATTGTAGGCCTGTAGTTTTTAGGAATAACTCACTTAAATCTGACCAAACAAGAGTCTAGTAGGCATCCCGGGTATAATTTTTTTTTTAAAACAAAATTATAAATAGTAATAATATAATTATAATAAAAATTATTCAATAATGTAATCAACTCAAAATCACTGAAATTTACTCAGTTGCAGAATTGTCGCTGTCATTACTTTTATTTTTTTATGAAATTTCCCCACAATCGCACAATTCTGCAAGTGATTATAATTTATTATCGCTGTTTTCTAGCTGCTCTAAAACCATTTTTGACATAAAGGGACACTTTTGGTTGCTATGGACAATCTACAGTTTGCAGGCAGAAAGAACAGTTTTTATTTTATAAAAGTACATGTAGGACACTGGGCAGACCACTAGGGACAAGGGGGGTGTGTATTTTTTACATACAGTACTGTAATCTATAAGATTACAGTATACTGTATGTAAGGTGTTTGTTTACTTTTTTGAATTTGGCGCCTTTCTCCGCCCCCGTGCATCGTAACGTCGCAGGAAACGGAGATCGGCAGCACAGGAGGACACTGTGTGAATCGAGCGAGCGTGGCATCGCTGGATCCAGGGACAAGGTAAGTAACTTTGTCTGTGGCTGCAGCGAGGTGAGCCCGAGTCTGGCTCGGGGATACCGCTTTTGGTATAAAAATCTCACCCCGAGCCAGACTCTGGAATACCGCTAGGAAGGTTAAATGATACTTGTATATTTTAGATCTGGTAACTTAGTGAATATCTTTCCTTAGTTTCACGTGAAGTGATGAGTTAGAGCCGGTTCACACTTAGAGCCGGTTCACGACTTTGGGGGCGACTCCGCAAGAGGTCCTGAAGACGACTTCAGAGGCGACCTGCAAAATGACCTCTGTATAGAAGTCAATGCAGGTCGCCCCGAGCCGCCCCCAAAGTTGTGCAAGAACCTTTTTCTAAGTCGGAGCGACTTGCGTCGCTCCTATTAGAATGGTTCTATTGCATAGAATGGGACGCCTGACGAGTCGCCCCAGTGTGAACCGGCTCTAAATAAATATTGTTTACCTTAGCATGTGTTTCCTTCTCAAAACAAACAGATCTTCTCACTTACACTCTTAAACGTGTACAGACAAGTATTGTACACAGCTTGATAATTCAATCAAGGTTTCTGTTAAATTTAGAGTGAATTTATTTTACACATATCTTGATAAAACCATTGTCCAGATTTTAGCTTAAAGTGGATGTAAACCCACTCTCATCCTTTCTAAACTACTACCATAGTGCTGATCTACAGTGGGGATCGAAAGTTTGGGCACCCCAGGTAAAAATTTGTATTAATGTGCATAACAAAGCCAAGGAAAGACGGAAAAATCTCCAAAAGGCATTAAATTACAGATTAGACATTCTTATATGTCAAAAAAGCTAGATTTTATTTCCATCATTTACACTTTCAAAATTATAGAAACCAAAGAAAATGGCGTCTGCAAAAGTTTGGGCACCCTGCAGAATTTACAGCATGCACTGCCTCCTTTGCAAGGCTGAGACCTGCCAGTGTCATGGATTGTTCTCAATCATCGTCTGGGAAGACCAGGTGATGTCAATCTCAAAGGTTTTAAATGCCCAGACTCATCTGACCTTGCCCCAACAATCAGCACCATGGGTTCTTCTAAGCAGTTGTCTAGAAAACTGAAAAGTAACCACATGACTTCAGAAAATAAGTGGGGGTGGGAATTGAAAAATAATGCCGGGCTCCAGGCTAGTGACTGAGTGTAAATAACCTGTCCCTCACAGCAAGGGGGCGGAACGGACTAAGGTTTTTCTCTGCAAGTCTGTTTTATTTCACTGAACAAAAAAAGAGGATTGCTCAGAGCTGGATTAACTCTGTGTGGCAAGACTGGACACAGATGATAGGAAATCTTATACTGTACATATGAGACATCAAAAAATAAAAAAATTGGGTTTACATCCACTTTTTAAAGACAAAAAAAAACTGTGTATGTCTCTTAATATTTGGAATATAATTATTTCATACTGCAGTTTAAAATAATAACTCCAATTTGCTCTGCCATATATTTAAATGGTTTTAGCAATGCGTATGCAAAACAATTAAATTACCAAAAAGGTATGCAAAAAAATTAATACTTTACTAGTAGTTAAAGAAGTCTGTCATCTTAAGAAGCTTCAGTTAGGTGAGTCCCAAGGGACTCCTTTCACCCCTTACATGTTTGCGTTTGAAGATCTCCTTTTTCAGCCCAAGAGATAGCGAGAGATCAAGAGATTTTTCCTTCGGCCTGGCATCTCTTCCTCCTCAGATCTTAGAGCCCCCGAGAGAGATCGCCAGATGTCGAGTGAGAGAGATCCTCTTGAGATCTCTGCAACTACTTGTTATCTCTCTCCAAAAGTGTGTGCGTGTGTGTGTCACAACTAGGTAACTGATGATGTCAGATGACGATATGTTATTGTAGGTGACAACCAAGTATAATACCATCTTAAATAATTAACTATTTTCACCACTAGACGCATTATTGTATAAGAAATGACTCCTAATGTTAGGGTCACCAAGGCCTAATATAATTTATTACCCCTTTTGACCTAAGCTTAACAAAACACAATTAATTGTGTAATGGTTGACAATCAGGTGTCAATTCCCCTAGCCAACCTGGCGCTTCTTAAAATATATGGATGTGATAACTAGGTACCCACACCATTAGCTAATGGTTTGTTCATTGGAATGTAACTCTAAGTCTAAGCAGTTTCTAATGTTTTCACACTACTATAATACCATGTTTGCAACTTTTTCATAATAATATATATATATATATGTACTTAACGAGTTTATATATGAATAACTAATGCAGATATACTATAACCATATTATGAAAGAAAAACATTATTACAATATATAATCCGAAATAATGTGACATTATTTACCTAATTATGTATCTAAGTGTTTCAATATAATACTATATATACCTTTGGTTAATAAATTACTTGTACTTAAGTAATATTATAATATATATAATTTGGTCGTATTTGAATAAGCCCCTTTTGTCTTGTGGCTTATTCTGAAATACTATTTAGGATTGCAGGCTGTGTAAGTCTGTACCAACTCCCCTTATCTATAAATGTCAACGACAAAAGATATGAACCTTGGGAGATGGTACAACCAGACTCCTAGTGAAACTTCTTGTAAGACAGAAAAAACAACTTGTCTATTCATGGGCTATGAACTCTGATTCAACTTTAGAGCCAAAATGGCTCCTCTCATGTCCATTTGAAAAATATACAATATGCGACTTTATATGTACAGTCATGGCAGAAATTGTTGGCACCCCAGATTTTTTTCCAGAAAATCAAGTATTTCTCACAGAAAAGTATTGCAGTAACATATGTTTTGCTATACACATGTTTATTCCCTTTGTGTGTATTGGAACAAAACAAAAAAAGGGAGGAAAAAAGCAAATTGGACATAATGTCACACAAAACTCAAAAAATGGGCTGGCCAAAATCCTTGGCACCCTTAACTTAATATTTGGTTGCACACCCTTTGGAAAAAATAACTGAAATCAGTCGCTTCCTATAACCATCAATAAGCTTCTTACACCTCTCACCTGGAATTTTGGACCACTCTTCCTTTGCAAACTGCTCCAGGTCTCTCTTATTGGAAGGGCGCCTTTTCCCAACAGCAATTTGAAGATCTCTCCACAGGTGTTCAATGGGATTTAGATCTGGACTCATTGCTGGCCACTTTAGAACTCTTCAGCGCTTTGTTGCCATCCATTTCTGGGTGATTTTTGATATATGTTTGGGGTCATTGTCCTGCTGGAAGACCCAAGATCTCGGACGTAAACCCAGCTTTCTGACACTGGACTCTACAGTGTGACCCAAAATCCTTGCTCCAGGTGAGTTTAAAGAAGCATCACATGCTTGAAACAATCTTATTTATCCACAATTTTGAAAGGGTGCCAAGAATTTTGACTAGCCTATTTTTGGAGTTTTGTGTGACATTGTGTCCAATTTGCTTTTTTTCCTCCCTTTTTTTGTTTTTTTTCCATTGCACACAAAGGGAATAAACACGTGTATAGCAAAACATGTGTTAATGCAATACTTTTCTGTGAGAAATACTTAATTTTCTGGAAAAATGTCACTTCAATGATCTATTAATTATGAACGATTCAAACCTGATCACAGATGTGAAAATATGGGACAACTTGGGATCTTGCGATCACAGGATGATCAGTACAAGAGCACTCAATTTCAAGCAAACTTCTGAACTGCGTCAATGCTACAAAACATCAATTGGGACCAAATCCTAAAAACATTGAACACAAAGGAAAACTGAGAATGCTTTAAGGTTAATTCTTTAGATGTACTCTGCTCTGAAGAAAAGGGGTTTTATATTACCATTGTTGGGTTATTCATTAATGAATAATTTCCAAAGAAAGATTGAACATTAACAATTATAAGGGGAAAAAAAAATAAAAAAAAGCTAAGAGAGAAAAAACCACACATGATGCAAAACCATAAGAAGAGACGCTATAAGTATTTTAAACGTGAGCTAGTCTCGTGTTCCTTTTTGGTGGAGTCTGAAGTGGTAAAAAAAAAAAAAAAGAGCACTCAATTTCAAGCAAACTTCTGGACTGTGTCAATGCTACAAAACATCAATTGGGACCAAATCCAAAAAACATTGAACACAAAAGAAAAATGAGAATGCTTTAAGGTTAATTCTTTAGATGTACTCTGCTCTGAAGAAAAGGGGTTTTATATTACCATTGTTGGGTTGTTTATTAATGAATAATTTCCTAAGAAAGATTGAACATTAACAATGATAAGGGAAAAAAAAAATCTAAGAGAGAAAAAAACACACATGATGCAAAACCATAAGAAGAGACGCTATAAGCATTTTAAACGTGAGCTAGTCTCGTGTTCCTTTTTGGTGGAGTCTGAAGTGGTTAAAAAAAAAAAAGAGCACTCAATTTCAAGCAAACTTCTGAACTGCGTCAATGCTACAAAACATCAATTGGGACAAAATCCTAGAAACATTGAACACAAAGGAAAAATGAGAATGCTTTAAGAACATATTAAACAAAGGTATCACACAGTACATTCCAATGGGAAATAAAAATAGAAGAGCGAAGATTAAACCTGGATAGCTAAACCGTAACGTAAAAAGTCTTGTTAAAGAGATAAAAATTGCTTTTAAAAAATATAAAGGGGATGGGTCTTTGTCAGCATTTCAACACTATAAGGAATGCAATAAGGAGTGTAAGAATGCAATCAGGGTGGTTAAAAAAAGTTTCTGAAAAACACAGAGCAGAGGAGAGTAAAAAAAAAAATCAAGAAAAGTTTTTGGATATATTAACAGTAAAAAAGCAAGGTCAGATCACACATAAAAGACAATGAAGGGAGGATGGTTATAGATGACACAGAGAAGGCAACTTTACTAAATGCTTTCTTCTCCTCAGTTTTTACACAGGAAAAGGAGGGGTATACCGACCACGACTGTATTGATAGTGTAGCGGCACCCATTTAGGGGCTGCTGATACTCTATACCCCACTGGTTACCACAACTCTGCAAATCCTCTCATAACTCTGACACCTTGGGTTCAATTCTGCAATATGGCGTTAGTCAATGAGAAACCCACACAAAATTACTGAACCACTCAGATATCTTTACTGAGGTGAAAAAATGTACATAAAGAATGGCATGAATAAACACAGTTAAATTGGACAAAGAGTATTTCTTATAACTGATATCCAAAAGCACATAACATAGATACTTCATTAGACCTATGTGAACAGGTGCTCAATGAAACAAATATCCAACATTCTTAAAATATGTGTTGGATACCTTTCCTCTAAGGCCTCAGCACACAATCCAACAATATTAGTCATATGCATACAAATAACACAATATAACTGCAAATTGGCTCCCCCTAGGGTGTAGTTCAAGGATTTAGCAATAGAGTGCAGGGTAATGATGAGTAACAAAGACTTATAAAGGGAGCGTTTCTGCACATATTCTTTGAAAAAAAATCCCTGATTGTAACCGTACTTTTTGCCCTAATGTTGTAAAGTGTTGTGCAAACTGGTGGTGCTATATAAATCCTCTACAGTAATAATAATAATATTCCCACTGCGCCCTTGATGAAACAGTTCAGGGCTGCAAAACGCATCAGCTTTGTGAGCGGGATATATATTGTTTAAGCATCTATACTGGTTTCTAATATTGGTGTATAACCAGAAATAAAAAAGAAACAGACCGCTGCACACCCTAAAGAGTTAACTACAAATTTTATTAAAGCTATAAGCTATATCAAAAACATATATAAGGCATAAAAACTGGTACCCTATAAGGAATAGGTGGACCTACCCAGATCATTCCCCATTGAAAGAACCCCAGTAACGGCATATACTGGTAACTAAACAAGCTCAATTCCCCTGCAGGAGGACCGAGATACATGAATAGCACACTCACCCTCCACAAATCAGACACCCCCCCCTAGATAAAGAGCCAAGTTACTAACTAAATATACCCCTAATAGTTCCCACACAGGACAGTGATTCCCTGTAATGACAGACTATGAGTGTCCACTGTCCGTGTGTGTTTGCTGCTTTTACACACACGGACAGTGGACACTCATAGTCTGTCATTACAGGGAATCACTGTCTTGTGTGGGAACTATTAGGGGTATATTTAGTGAATGATCTGGGTAGGTCCACCTATTACTTATAGGGGACCAGTTTTTAAGCCTTATATATGTTTTTGATATAGCTTATAGCTTTAATAAAAATTGTAGTTAACTCTTTAGGGTGTGCAGTGGTCTGTTTCTTTTTTTTCTTTTTGGTTATACTCTATATTAGATTGCACCCCCCGATAATATCGGTGAGTACTACAGCTTTCATAATCAGGTGGGAATCCCATATTCTCTCTTTTTTCACTAATATTGGTGTATGACTACATCTACAAAAAATGTTATGTGGTGGTTATGTTCTATTCAACCTTACATTTTAACTGGAACTGAATAAATCGTATTATTTTATTTTATTGTGTTGTTGTTGTTGACCAGTATGGTGCCTCAAAAGTCCCTTTATTTCTGAAGGTTACCCTTCAAATGTTGTTCTTGTACTGTTCGGAATGTGGCACCATACACCTATTCCCTGAAAAGTGGTTACTGTATTTATCGGCGTATAACACATACTTTTTTCCCCTGAAAGTAGGGGGAAAATCACGGGTGTGTGTTATATGCCAATAGTGTACCTCGGACTTGGAGGGGAAGGAGGGGGACGAGTGCCCTCGAGCACAGACGGAATTCTCTGTTTACTTGGCTCTCACTCAGCTCTGACGTCACACACACAGTCCAGCCTCCACCACCAGCATTGGACCAGTGTTCTATCAATCACAGGAGCTGGTCCAGTGCTGATGGCGGAGATGGGACTGTGTATGTGACTGCTGACCCGACTGAGAGCCGAGTAAACAGGAGATGACGGCTCTGCAATTCCCTCACTGCAAGAGAGATGGTGAGGCTGCAAATGGGCACATAGGCGGCATTTAGGCTGGAGATGGGAACATAGGCTGGAGATGGGCACATAGGCTGCATTGAGGCTGCAGATGGACACTGACCATAAAATAAAATAAAAATTTTCCCTGAAACTTCCCTCTTAAATTGGGGTGCGTGTTATACACCGATAAATATGGTATTTTGTTAATACAGTAGATGTTTATTGGAGAATGGAAACTCTAACGTCTAATGTACACTGATATTATTATCAGAAACTTGAACCTGTTTTTACCTAACAACCTAAGACAGTAAGCTTTAGAATCAGCGGAAGAATAAGTAATAGTAATTTATTGATGTCACACAAGTTATCAGCCAAATACTGTATGCCTTGTGCTGAATGCTAGATGCTAATCCACTAGCATGCAAAACAATGTATTTGCATGAAAACCTATTTCCTGTTCATAGTACAAAGGGAGTTTGCATAAATGTGATAGAGTAAACATTGCTTTAAGTTGCAGGCATTTAGTTATATACAACACATATATGTATTAAAAAAAAGGAGTCTATAATACTTTTGGGGTGTGCTTAAAGTGCATCTGAAGCAAAAACTGTTCTTTCTGCTTTGGATAGAATATGAAAGGGTTAAACCCTCTGTTAAGATTGTATCTCTGTCCCTGCTAGGGAGATTCACCCTTTCTTTTGCCCTAGTGAGTATTGGCTCCGGGAAAAGAAGTTATAAGAAATCCCAAATACTGCAAAAAGAACACATTTACCGTATTTGCCGGCGTATAAGACGACCCCCTAATTTTCCAGCTAAAATGTTGGTTTTGGGATATACTCGCCATATAAGACTACCCCCTTCCTACTAGTCATGCCTCGCCTCACGGTGCCACCATTACATGCCAGACTGTGCCACTACATGCCTCACTGTGCCCCATTACATGCCAGACTCACTGTGCCCCATTACATGCCAGACTCACTGTGCCCCATTACATGCCAGACTCATTGTGCCCCATTACATGCCAGATTCGCTGTTCCCTTATGACATGCCTGACTGTGTCTTGACGATCCCTTACCTTATCCTAAGGCTGCATTCACACCTGAACGTTTTGTTGCCTGAAGCGCGACGCTCAAAAACGCTAGAGGGGAAAAAATACATTATTCCCTATGGAGATGGTTTACATCTCCACTCCAAAACGCCTGATGCCGAACGCCTGAAGCTCAAACAAGTTCCGGACCCTTTTTTGTCGCGCGAATCGGGCGGTTTGGGCATTTTTGAGCGTTTCCATTTCCCATAGAAAGTAATGGAAACGCTCGAATCAAGCGACTAGCGCGACAACAAGCGTTTCGTACGGGCGTTTTGTTTCTTTAATCAATAGAACATTTCACCCAGGCAGAAGTTAAAAAAAATCTACCAACATAGCAACAAGTGATGAAAAGATGATAATTTTTCCTATTGGCTAAAATAAAAAACGGCAAAGTACAAAAACGTCAGACGACGCTGTATGCAAACGCGCAAATAAGCATGAATACGCGCGACAAAACGCCGTAAGAAAACGCCGGAAAAAAAGACCGAACGACCTACGCTCAGGTGTGAATGCAGCCTCAGGCCTAGTACACACGAGAGGATTTATCAGCGGATACGGTCCAGCGGACCGTTTCCGCGGATAAATCCTCTCGAGGATTTCAGCGGATTTGGATCCGATGGAGTGTACTCACCATAGGATCGAAATCCGCGCCGAAATCCCCTCGCGATGACGTGTCGCGCCGTCGCCGCGATGATGACGCGGCAACGAGCGCGACGCTGTCATATAAGGAATTCCACGCATGCGTCGAATCATTACGACGCATGCGGGGGATCCCTTCGGACGGATTGATCCGGTGAGTCTGTACAGACCAGCGGATCAATCCGTTGGGATGGATTCAAGCGGATAGATTTGAAAGCATGTCTTCAAATTTATATCCGCTTGAAATCCATCCCAGGGGATAAAAATCAGCGGAAACAGATCCGCTGGATTGTACACACCATAGAATCTATCCGCTGAAACCGATCCGCTGAGATTTTTCAGCGGATGGATTCTATCGTGTGTACGGGGCCTAAGACATGCAGAATCGCGGCTATCCGTTTTTCAAAAGCCGAGCCTCCTACTTCTTCTATTACGTGATAGGCGAAACACTCAGCTTCCCAGGAGGCACTGTGTTCAGTGTTCGCCTATCACGGAGGCCCTCTCGTCCGAGGACGAGAGGGCTTCCGTGATAGGCGGACACTAAACACAGTGTCTCCTGGGAAGCTGAGTGTTCCGCCTGTCACGAAACAGAAGAAGTAGGAGGCGCTGCTTTGAAAAATGGACGGCCGCGATTCTGCATGTCTTAGGATAAGGTAAGGGATGTTAGGTTACCGGCGTATAAGACGACCCCCAACTTTTAGGAAAATTTTAAGGGGTTAAAAAGTCGTCTTATACGCCGGAAAATACAGTAGATTTCAATCCACACGTTTGTAATCCATACAGTTTTTTTTTTTGGATCTAGAACAATATCATTGCAGGAAACGGAATTCAGAACACATTTTAAGCCCTCAGTGGGGAACTCTTATTTGCATCAAAGTTACTGCCGCTCAAGATGGAAAGCTAACATTCCAGGGAGTCAGTTTGAAGGTTTTGAAAAAACAGTAGTACAGAAAAAGATTATGTAGTAAGAAAAGTAATATTTTAAAATAAATTAACCATTCTATTAAAAAGGCTACTCACCTTACCTTACCGCAAACCGCCGTAGCTAGAAGTCAGTACTTTGACATAGAATACCGGGGTTATAGCAGCAGATAGCCGCCATAACCCCAATATTTTCTGAAACGACAGAGCGGTCCTCTTTAAGGTAAAAGTGGTCTCCATGGCGGATTTGACACAAGATCACTTTTAATCGGCGGCGGGAGAGGTGCCCACCCCCCTCCCGCCACATTCCGGTTGTCTCCGCCGCTTACAGGAGCCAAATCCGATGCTTTTCTCTCAGACGCTGAGAGTCGAGTGAGTGAATGATGGCCCACACTCGACTCAATGACTTTGGATGACAGAAGCGATGTCAAATGTCACTTACGCCCAACGACCTTAAAGGGGGAAAAAAAATGTATTGAAAAAAAAAATGTTATTTAAGTGTAAATGTGAGATCTGAGATCTTTTTGACCCAATATCTCACATTAAAGAGGTCCTGTCATGCTTTTTTTTCTATTACAAGGGATATTTACATTCTTTGTAATAAGAATTAAAGTGATTTACTCAGCGTAACATTATCTTTCACAATATTAAAAAAAATGGGCTAACTCTACTGTTTTCTTATTTTTCAATTTAAAAAAAGTGTATTTTTCCACAAAAAAAAGTACGTTTGTAAGACCGCCGTGCAAATACGGTGTGACAAAGTATTGCAACAACTGCCATTTTATTCTCTAGGGTGTCTAAAAAAAAAAAAAAAATTATATATATATATATATATATATATATATATATATATATACACACACACACACATATATATATATATATATATATATATATATATATATATATATATATATATATATAAATGTTTGGCGGTTCTAAGTAATTTTCTAGCAAAAAAAATCAATTTTAACTTGTAAACAACAAGTTTGAAAAATAGGCCTGGCCCTTAAGTGGTTAATCGACAATGCATTTAGAATACTCTTCAGAAGTAGAACAAAATTGGAACATAGGCCCAGATTCTCAAAAGAGATACGACGGCGCATCTCCAGATACGCCGTCGTATCTCTGCCTAGCGCCGTCGTATCTATGCGACTGATTCGTAAATCAGATACGTTACGCCCGCCCAAAATTACGCCCATCTACGTGAATCTGCCCCAAAGAATCTGAAACAAAATGTATTATATAATATAATAACCAATATAAACAAAATAAACTGGCACATTTTGATAGAAAATCGACAATTGGGCCCTTTGTTACCCTCTAAACCCAAGTCTATTTTTAAGAAAGTGCAAACATTAAAGGTAAAATCTCTCCCAGAAAATCAAAAAATAAAATAAAAAATACCTAAGACTAATATGATAACAGGAATATAGCAATGTAGAAAAAGGAAATGTCACACCTGCATATACATCAAACAAGGTACAAAATACTTTCATGTAAAGAAGGGAAATAAAAGTATGATTATGTCATATATTGTTCAACGTGTCCCTGCTGTCTTTACTATGTAGGGACAACAAATACGTTTCTGCGCACTAGGTTTGGTGATCAAATGATCATAGTGTGCCACATCATTTTTCTACCATACATAATAAAAGCTTTGAAGGTCTTAGAGCAGGGGTGTCAAACTCAGTTTCATCGTGGGCCGCATCAGCATTATGATTGCCCTCAAAAGGGCCGGTTGTATCTGTAAGATTAGATGTCCAGCACATCCCCTCCCCTTACATTAGATGTCAAGAGCCAACCCACCATCAGATGTTGATTCCCCCACCCTCCCATACATCACAGTGTACCCCCCTTTCCTTATGCTGCTGCTGGGAAGAAGCTGGATGCATTGCTTGAAAGCAGAAAGTAAGGGTCCGGAGGAGGACCAGAGAAGGGCTGGAGCTCTCCTGCAGCTGCAGGATAGGTGCGAGGGCCACATGAAATTGCCTGGAGGGCCGGATTCGGCCCGCGGGCCTTGTGTTTGACACCTGTGTCTTAGATGGTTCACTATTGAAATGTTCTAGGTAAACAAGAAATGTATTGGATTTTCAAAGTAAATACCCTAGAACCATTTGAACTTGATGGAGAACTGGAAATTAGTACCATTCTTTAATAGCTCTATTAGAAATGACCTGGACATTCGTTTTGTGTGTGTTTACCAACCAAACCTACTTACGATGTATATATTGTAAGTTTAGACTTGCCAACTTCTTTTTCCTTCTAACTCAATGCAGTTTTGTTGCACTTGATCATAGCTACACTCCCTGTCCTATGGTCAAGTTTTTCAATGCGTGACTACTTGTCTATGCTGTGTCACATTTCTGTATTAGTCAACATTCTTCCATGTGTCTCCGTAGTTGTGGTTTGCTCCTTTGGCGCTATTTTCGGTCTTTTGCATGCAGGGTGATGGACAGTCAGTATGTTATATTACAATACCTATTTACTGATGTATATCATTCATTGCAAGATTTATTATTTGTTTTTTATTTAATGTAGAATATATACCTAAGCTCCTGAAGAAGCGATTATGCGCGTAACATGTAGAAGCGAGCCACAGCACGGCTCAACCAATCTAAACCAAGCCTGATAAGAATATTGCTTATCGCCTCCCCTAAGACACTTCTACAAACATTCAGGGCTGGATTCAGATACATTGGTGTATCTTTCCGGGTGGCGTAACGTATCTCAGATACGGTACGCCGCCGTAAATTTGGGCGCAAGTTCTGTATTCAGAAAGAACTTGCGCCCTTAGTTACGGTGGCGTAACGTATGTGTGTCGGCGTAAGCCCGCCTAATTCAAATGTGGTTGATGTGGGCGTGTTTTATTTAAATTACATGTGACCCCGGGTATTTGACGGTTTTTACGAACGGCGCATGCGACGTTCGTGAAAAAATCCCAGTGCGCATGCTCGAAATTACGCCGCAAATCGTCAATGCTTTAGACATGAACGTAACTTACGTACAGCCCTATTCGCGAACGACTTATGCAAATGACGTAAAATTTTCAAAACTCGACGCGGGAACGACGTCCATACTTAACATAGGATACCCCTCATACAGCAGGGGTAACTTTACGCCGGAAAAAGCCGAACGTAAACGACTTAAAAAAATGCGCCGGCCGGACGTACGTTTCTGAATCGGCGTATATACCTAATTAGCATATTCATTGCGTAAATATACGGAAGCGCCACCTAGCGGCCAGCGTAAATATGCAGCCTAAGATACGACGGTGTAAGACACGCCGGTCGGATCTTAGGGAAATCTATGCGTAACTGATTCTATGAATCAGTCGCATAGATACGACGCCGCACACTCAGAGATAAGATGGCGTATTCGGAGATACGCCGTCGTATCTCCTTTCTGAATCCGGGCCACTCAGGATACAACCCTTTTGGTGTAATTGGTGGTGTGACTTATAATATATAGGTGATATTTACATTGCTATTTATAACAATGTCTGTTTGTTTCTTGTGTTTTAAATGATTTTTTGTAATAAAGATGTTTACATGTTTAAACATGTGTATCTCAGTGCCTATAAAGTCCAATATAAATTTTACGAAATAGTATTCCAAATCATTCAGGATGTGGCACATGTTTATTCTCTGTATCCACAGTGCCACCCTGTGGTGATATTTAAAAAATCAGTCTATTAGAAATCACATTTTTTTCTTGGTTACTATGTATTTACTAAGCATAAAAAAAAGTATATTGGTACTATTATTTAATATTGGTATGAATAATAAGGGATATGAAACACAAAACCAAAAATGTAATATATTGCAGCTTACCAGTCATTAAGTGTGGGGCTGCATTTGTTTTCTTTTCTTAGGCTTTTCCCCTCTGTTTTCACCGGGTGATCTGGCCAGTAACACACCTGATGTATTAGTGATACATCACTCTGGAGGAATTAGCACAGGAGGTGCAGCAGACAGCAACATTGTCAGTCTGGGTGGGTAGGGGAATGTTAAAATGTATTAGCAGATTACCAAATAAACTAACTGAATCCAAACTTCTGCTCACACTTTTTATTCAGTTATGGCAAACAGATTTTTCCTTTTGGGGTGGTTTTACATGACTGAATAAAAGCGGATCATTTAGCCACCCCTTCCATTGTTAAATGGTTTGTCTCATCTGTAAACTGTCTGTAAACTCATATGTTTTGCTAGAGAGATTTAGCTTTTGAAATACAACAGACTTGCTTGCTAGATCATCAGATGAAAATAGAAAAGAAAGAAAGTCTAAAAAAGGAAATAAATGCAGTCATCACGTCTAAGAATTGGTACACTGCTATACAATAAATGTTTGCTTTTTTGGTTAATATTGCTTTAAAGGATAAATATAGCCATACAGCAGCTCTTTTGAGGGACAGAGCACAGAGCGTTGACTGACAGTCACCTCTCTGTGCTCAGAGCTCAGAGCGGACCTGGGAACTGAACGATCAGCGGCCTTTGATCACTCAGTGCCTCATGTAGAGCCAGCGGGGGACAGATGCAGAATCGCATGTAGATTTATTTTGTTGAAATCCCGCACTTCTCTTTTATTGATATTATTCTTGTATGGCTATTCATTTAAAAAAAAAAATACACGGCATTAGACTACGCTCTCCCAAGAGAAATAGGTTCCCTTAATGGGACCTGGCAGGAGTCCTAAATTTTCCAGCAAACCCTCCTTGTGCTCCGACAGCAGACTGTTCATTATGGGATATCGCCTTAAAAACGTCTTTCCTATTAGCCATACCTTCAGGGGAAAGGGTGTCAAACTCCAAGAATTGGGGGCAGCCGAACCTTATTTCATGTTATTCCCAGACAGGGTTATGCTGAGACCATTGGATCACTTCGTCCTAAAAGTGGCATTGATATTTCATCTCTCCAGTGAATGGGTGCCAGCCTTCCCAGCGGAATCGGATGCTGCTCTGCAGGAGATGGACATTCCAAAAGTCCTCAAATCCTGTTTCCAGGCTACTTCTACATTCAGACGTTCTGACAGACTTTTCATCATACCTACTGGAAAATGTAATGGAGAAAGAGGCCTCGGCCAGAACCATCTCGGTCTGTATAGTAAAAACTATTCACCGGGCATATAGAGTGGCCGGGAAGGATCCTCTGTGTTTAGAGCTCACTCTACAGGGGCAAAGTCTTCTTCCTGGGCGGCACGGGCAGGAGTGTCTCTGGAGATAGCCTGCAAAGCGGCTAGCTGGTCATCACATCATACGATCTTTAACCAATTGCCTAACGCAGATATACGTCAGCAGAATGGCACCGGCAGGCAAAGCAACGTATATATACGTTGCTTTAAAATCCTGCCTCCTAGCGGGCACGCGCCGCGGTCTCCGTGACCGTGCCTTTGGGACCCACGGACTCGATGTCCACCGGTGTCCCGCGATCAGTGAAGTGTCACACATAGCCACGCCCCCTAACAGTTAGAATCACTCCCTAGGACACACTTTGCACCCCCTAGTGGTTAACCCCTTTACTGCCAGTCACATTTATACAGTAATCAGTGCATTTTTATATGCTGTGAATGGTTCTAAAATAGTGTCAAAAGTGTCCGATGTGTCGGCCATTATGTTGCAGTCACGAAAAAAATCGCAGATTGCCGCCATAACAAGTAAAAAAATTATAAAAATGCCATAAAACTACCCCTATTTTGTAGAGGCTATAGCTTTTGCGCAAACCAATCAATATATGCTTATTGCAATTTTTTTAACCAAAATACGTGGAAGAATACGTATTGGCCTAAACTGAGAAAAAAATAGCTTTTTTTAAAAAAACATTGGGATAGTTATTATAGCAAAAGGTACACAATATTGCTTTTTTTTTCAAAATTGCCGCTCTATCTTTGTTTATAGCGCAAAAAATAAAAACCGCAGAGGTGATCAAATACCACCAAAAGAAAGCTCTATTTGTGGGGAAAAAATGTTTTTTTTTGGGAGCCACGTCGCACGGTCGTGCAATTGTCAGTTAAAGCGAAGCAGTGCCGAATCGCAAAAAGTGGCCTGGTCTTTGGCCAGCCAAATGGTCCGTGCTGAAGTTTTTAAACACTACAGGGTGCATCCAGCAGCTCTTACTACAGTAGAGTTTGGGAGGAAAACTATCCAAGCTTCTTTGTCTATTGTTAAATAAAGACTATGGACCGGATTTAGATACATTGGTGTATCTTTAGAGCGGCGTAGCGCATCTGATATGCGCTACGCCGACGTAACAGAGAGGGAAGTACACGATTCACAAAGCACTCGCCGACAACGTTGCGCCAGCGTATTGTAAATCGGCTGGCGTAAGCCCGCCTAATTCAAAGTAGGGGGAAGGTGGGCGTGTTGTATTATAATGAAGCGTGACCCCATGTAAATGAAGTGCCCTGAACGAACGGCGCATGCGCGCGCATGCTCAGAATCACGTTGAATTTACTCCATAACATACGCCGGCTCAATGCCTGTGACGTGAACGTAACCTACGCCCAGCCCCATTCACGTACGACTTACGTAAATGACATAAAATTCGACCCTTGTTCCGACGTCCATACCTTTGTATTACCTGTGCCTCATATAGCAGGGGTAACTTTACGCCGGACATAAGCCTTGCGTAAACGGCGTAGCTTACTGCGACGGGCGCAAGTACATTCGTGAATCGGGGTATTTAGCTCATTTACATATTCAACGCGTAAATCTACGGAAGCGCCCCTAGCGGCCAGCGTAAATATGCACCCAAGATACAATGGCGTAGGAGACTTACGTCGGTCGTATCTTGGCAAAATTCAGGCGTATCTTGTGTGCTGAATACAGCGCATAGATACGACGGCGCATTGTTGATCTTACGCTGCGTATAAATAGATACGACGGCGTAAGTTCTTTCTGAATCTGGCCCTATGTTTGCAGCATTAAAACCTCCCTCTCAAAAGCTCTTTATTTATCATATGCATGCTGCCATGTTGGGATCAGGAAAATGTAAAATTGACTCAAATACTTACCGTAATTTTCCTTTCCTGACGCCAATACATGGCAGAATACGAACTCTCCCTCTGATCTTTGTGCTTTATACAGAGAATGGGGGAGGTAGCTCTCAGTCAGACTTTTATAGAGCTAAACAGCTCCTGCGGGTGGCTGTAGGGGTATATATCATATGTATGCTTCCATGTATTGGTGTCAGGAATGGAAAATTACGGTAAGTATTTGATACAATTTTCCATTATCTAGTAGGCTTTGTGAAAAAAAAATGCTTATGCACAAAAAAGCTTGAAAGAGCTTAAAAGAGCTCAATAAAAACACGAGAGAGCACAAAAAAGAACAAGCAAAGCTTTTATAGGCAGAAATAAATGCTCAAACACCTGTAAAAAGCAGCGTTTTTTTTGAGCTGCAGTGTGCATAAGCCCTTACATGCGTTTTTTCATGGCTGTGTGAATGAAGTCTTAGGTGGAGCTATTAACACCCTTTCACATATTTGCTTGTCTATTATTAGCTGCTTAAAGATATTACTGTATATCAAGAGCAAACAAAACATAAAGCTTTGCTTGAAAAAAAAATAACTCACAATTATAATTTCCCTTTAAATGGCATGAAGACCCAGATATTCCAATAATTCAGAAGTTTAAATATCAGCATTTAAAGTCGATGTAAAGCCTACCTGACTGACATTTCATTTTCTGAAGCACTGTTCAATCTATACAAGTAAACATAAATATAATCATTTAGGAAAATTACTAGTTTTAACCTTTAACTGAATTTCAGTGTTGCTGATTTCCTGTGCCCTTTTACAGTCACTTTGGCCCAGATTCTCAAAAGAGATACGACGGCGCATCTCCAGATACGCCGTCGTATCTCTGCCTAGCGCGGTCGTATCTATGCGACTGATTCTTAGAATCAGTTACGCATAGATATTCATTAGATCCGACACGCGTAAGTCTCTTACGCCGTCGGATCTTAAATGCAATTTTTTTTGCCCGCTAGGTGGCGCTTTTTTCGATTTCCCTGTCGAGTGTGCAAATTAGCTAGATACGCAAATTCACGAACGTATGCGCGGCCGACACAGTAAAGTTACGACGTTTACGTTAGGCTTTTCCTGGCGTAAAGTTGCCCCTGGGTCTATGAGGCGCAGCCAATGTTAAGTATGGCCGTCGTTCCCGGGTCGAAAATTTATACATTTACGTTGTTTGCGTAAGTCGTCCGCGAATGGGGCTGGACGTCATTTACGTTCACGTCGAAACCAATGACGTCCTTGCAACGTCATTTGGAGCAATGCACACTGGGATATTTGACGGACGGCGCATGCGCAGTTCGTTCGGCACGGGGACGCGCTTCATTTAAATGAAACACGCCCCCTACCCGGCGAATTTGAATTCCGCCGGGGTGATTTACGCTACGCCGCCGCAACTTTACAGGCAAGTGCTTTGTGAATAAAGCACTTGCCTGAAAAACTTGCGGCGGCGTAACGTAAATGAGATACGTTACACCCGCACATTTATGCGCCCATCTACGTGAATCTGGGCCTTTCTGTCTATATGCCTGCATGGCATTTTTCAGGGGACGTATTTTTTTTTTCAACATAGTACAAATGTGACACTTTGTCAAGTGACAAAACAAAAAATAATTAAAAAAAGGAACAGAAACCAGAAAATAGTCATACATGAGCACAAGTTGTCAGGCTAAGAGCCAACTACAAATTCACATAAAAAATGTTTTTCCCATAACAGTTTTCATAAAACTGGCTATGGCATCTAGAAAAAAACAACACTGCACAAATAAATCTCATATGCAAATCAAATCAAATTGCAATAGGGACCACTACATAAAATATTATGATATTGATAAACAATTTAGCTGCATTCTCAAAGAGACAAAACAATTTGTCCCTGGACTTCATCCAGACTGGCCCACTTTGACAGGTCTCTCCTATGGCGGCCGGACAACTCCCGCACCCCCCCCCCCGGCCACCCAAGCCCCCTTTCCCCCTTCACTAGCCACTAGCCGTTCTACTTTATTAGAGTAGAACGGTTGGTACTGGTACTCTTATAGGCAGTACCAGTGGGGAAGCTAGACATTATTTCACCCAGGGCAAAGAATCAGTTCGGTGCCCCCCCTTATGGGACAAGTTAGGCAGAAGTGAGAAACTCCCAGGCCATAGCTGTTGAGTCAGCTGTCTGTCCCCTCCCCCATGCTCCTCTGTCATCCCCCTGATTCTCTGTTCCCCCCAGGTGAGCGCTGCGGGGAGGATGAGGAGGTGAGCTCTGCGGGAAGGGAGAGACAGAGGAGCGGAGGGGGACGGCGGTCCGCTGTCACTGAAGCCGGCCCACTGAGCCATCGGCCCACCGGGAAACTCCCTGTAGTCCCAATGGCCAGTCCATCCCTGCCTCACTCTGATACAGTAGATGTACCGTTCACCCAGTCTCCCCACACTTTGTCAAATTTTGATGGCATAATTCTACTGGCATATGTGGCTTTATAAAGAGGCAAGTGTTAAATAGATTCTATGCAAGCATTTATATTGGATAAGGTGACCTCTTGCAGACACCAGTCTAGTAAATGAGGAGTCTCAAATATCATCCCAGTCACTCCCATCCATGGCAGGAAAGTTAGCCAACCAAGCATTACGACTGGGTAGAAGAAGCCTGGCAGTATTAATAAATAATTGTTTATATATGGAGGATAGCTCCTTTTTCAAGGTGTCATCCCTTAGTAAGGCCTCCATTTCACCCACACACACTACTATACCTGAGGAGCCCGAGGAGTCTGGAAGGTGTGTGTAAACTGTAGGTATAAGAAAAAGCGACTCAAATTGAGCTTTTAGAGCACCATACGTAAGCAGCTTCCCATTCCGTACCACAGAGCCTACTGTCTTTACCCTGAATTTAGTCCAAAAAATGGGCTCTGGATAAGCATAGAATTGATGTAACTGAGGATTTTTCAATAAGGGCAAATAAGGAAAGACTACACTATCACCTCTAAGCTCCGCCTGCCTAGTCAACTCCTAAGCCCAAATTGTGGCTTACATGGATACTGTGAGAGGATATGGGGCCCTAACTCCCCAATATAAAAAATGGGACAATGCCTCGCAGGAACCAACCACAGCTGCCTTCAAAGCCACGGCTGCAACGTCGTCTGTAAAAATCAGCCACCTAAGAGCATAGAGTCTATGCTCTTAGGTGGCTGATTTTTCCATTTTTTCTGTTACTTTCTTGCAGGGCGATTGGTCTATGCCATAGACCAATCGCCCTGCAAGAAAGTAACAGAAAAAATTAGGGACCACCAAACCCCTCTCCTTCCATGGTTGTTGAAGGATCTGTAGTTTAATTTGCGGGGTACCCCCTTGCAACAGATAAGTAGATACAAGGTGGTCATTAGTCTTAAAATGTATTTTGGGTATCCAGACCAGGGAGTGTCTAAAAATAAAGGAGGGGGAAGGAATCTCATTTGTTTTAGATTAACTTTCCCAATCAAGGAGAGCAGAAGATTCCGCCAAACTTGAAGTCTATGCTTAAAGGGGTTATAAAGGTTCATGTTTTTTCACCTTAATGCATCCTATGCATTAAGATGAAAAAACATCCAATGATTACAAGCCCCCCCAGCCCCCAGTTTTACTTACCTGAGGCCTGGAAGGTCCCGTGTCGCGAACACGCTCGATTGTTGCCCGGGCTTCTCGGCTCTTCATTGCATAGATTGATAGCAGCCATTGGCTCACGCTTCTGTCAAATCCAATGACGCGGGCACCAGGGGACAGGGCTGAGTCTTGCAATTGGTGGCTATGGACGCCGAATGCAGGACTCAGTAGAGCACCCGCAGGGTATCCCCCTTGGGAGAGTGCCTCCCAGAGGGGGTTATCTGAAGTAGGAAGGAGTCAAAAGAGCCACAGAGAGACCCCAAAACAGGTAGATCGGGGGCACTCTTTGCAAAATGAACTGCACAGTGGAGGTAAGTTTGATATGTTTGGTATTTAAAAAAAATATAAAACCTTTACAACCACTTTAAGAGTCGGTTCACACTAGGGCGACACGACTTCCAGCGCGACTTTCAGAGGCGACTCCGACACGACTTGAGCATGAACCACAGGGCGATCTGGGGCGATTTACAACACGACTTGAAGTCGTCTCCAGGACAGGAGACTTTCCAGTGGCCAATCAAACAACAATCAGCTCTAGGGAAGGGAGGGGGAGGGAGGGGGAGGGAGAGGTTTGCCTGAGAAATGTATGTTATCTTCCTGAAAAGTTGCTTCAGTTAAGACAGTGATCAGACTTGGATCAGACTTGGAGGCGACTTCCATTGAAATCAATGGGTACAAATCGCCTACAAGTCGGATTGAAGTAGTACAGGAACTTCTTTTGAGGTCAGAGCGACTCGAGTCATGTGTATTAACACCGCTCCCATTCACTTGCATTGTTTTTCTCGACAGCGCGACTTGGGACGACTTGAGGCGACTTCAAGTCGGATCCCAAGTCGCCCCAGTGTGAACCGGCTCTTAAGGTTTGGATAACAGGAGTAACGTTGAAAGGTAAGTAATCTGATACGGTATTAGATATCACAAGTCCTACAGTGGGGAAAATGATTATTTGATCCCTCTGCAGACTTTGTAAGTTTGCCCACTTACAGAAATGAAGGGTCTATAATTTTTATAATAGGTGTATTTTAAATTATAGAGACAGAAAATCAACCAAAAATCAAGAAAAACACATGATACAAATGTTATAAATTGAGTTGCAGTTCAGTGAGTAAAATAAATATTTGATCCCTAAGCAAAACACGACTTGGAGAAAGAATTGTTGGCAAGCACAGAGGTAAGATCTTTCTTGTAGTTAGTGATCAGTTTTGTAAACATCTCAGGATCTTTTTTACAGATCTTCTCTAAATCCTTAGTTTCTTGGCTGTCACTTGGCAACTTGAAGTTTCATCTCCCTCCATAACTTTTCTATAAGTCTATGGTCTGGAGACTGGCTAGGCCACTCCATTACCTTAAGGTGCTTCTTCTTGAGCTACTCCTTTGTTGCCTTGGAGGTATGTTTTGGGTCATTGTCATGCTGAAAGACTCATCCATGACCTTTTGTGGCCAATATAAAACTTTTCCTGCCATCTGCAGGAACACGCACATGACCAGTCCATACTTGGCGAGACCCTGAGGCATTAATCGACTGTGGGCAACCTGTGGGTAAGATTTTGTGTGTGTTTTTAAGCACTGGAACCATTTTATGATTTTATGATTTTGTGCAATCCAAGATCTATGTTACTCAATATTTTTGATTGTGTATCATACTTCACTGGTTAATACTTTTGTATTCTGATTGGATATCGCTCTCTCCCCTGAAGAAGCGGAAGTCCGCGAAACATGTAGGGTCCATGTGATTTCCTTTCCAGTTGTAACTTTACTTCAACTGAACGATGCTTCCTGTTGCCCACAGAATCAATTCAACAACTGTTTGTCCACTTCTTTTTAAGAACCCTTTGTATATTTTGTATCTCTAAATTAATAAAGTATTTTTTGTAAATTTTATAAACAAAGAATTTGTGCTTTCTCATCAATATCATCTTATAAAAATATGCACCGCAAATTATCCCCTTTTCTTTCTTTTTTGAAAAAACTTTCTCGACCCCTCTTTAGTGTTCTGGTAGAGGGAAGAAGGTTCTCATCCAAGATTTTACCATACATGGTCCCATCCATTGGCCCCTCAATGCGGCAAAGTCGGCTGTACCTTTAGCAGAGAAACAGCCCCAAAGCATAATGTTTCCACCTCCATGCCTGACTGTAGGGATGGTTTTCTTAGGGTCATAGTCAGCATCTTTCTTCCTCCAAACACAAGCGAGTCCACCTCCTCAACAAAGCACATGTACAGACATTCCGTTGTGTTAAGAAAAATGCTGACTATATCCCTATGAACACCATCCATACACTTGAGCAAGGAGGTGGAAATATTATGGTTTTGGGCTGTTTCTCTGCTAAAGGTACAGGCCGGCTTTGCCGCATTGAGGGGCCAATGGACGGGGCCATGTATTGTAAAATCTTGGATGAGAACCTTCCCTCAGCCAGAACACTGAAAATGGGGTGTGGATGGATCTTTCAGCATGACAATGACCCAAAACATACCGCCAAGTTAACAAAGGAGTGGCTCCAGGAGTAAGCACATTAAGGTCATGGAGTGGCCTGTTCAGTCCCCAGACCTTAATCATATAGAAAATTTATGGAGGAAGTTGAAACTTTGAGTTGCCAAGAGACAGCCAAGAAACCTTAAAGTGATTAAAAAGTCTTGTTTTGTTTCCCTCAACATGTTGTTATACTTACCGTATTCTACGGTCCATAAGACACACTTTTTCCCCCCAAAAAATGTGGGGAAATGTCTGTGCGTCTTATGGAGCGAATACTGACCAGCAGAGCTGCTAATAGGGGAATCGTTTCGGTGACAGAACGATGCCCTATGCATCTCTCTGCCCCAGCTAAATCCTGTTTCTCCCCTGCCTTCAGCTGCTATAGGGAGAGAAACAAAAGGCATTGTTCTTTAATTAACATTGGCATTTACATGTAAATCGTGCGTGCATTGTTATGTAAATGAGTTTGTCCGCCGCAATTTATATGCAAATCACGCCCCATCCTCCGCATGCCGCCCACCTAGACACCACTTTATCAAGTATTATAGGGTGCTGGGGCAGCTGCTGCACACAGAAGGCTTTTTATCTTAAAGCGGAGTTCCGCCTCTGAATTTTGTTTAATGACTATTAATATATGGACACTTACCTGTCCAGGGAGCCTGTGATGTCAGCACCCGAAGCCAATCTTCAGATTGACTCACTGGTGCTGCCGCTGCCATTCCTGGTGAGGGAACCAGGAAGTGGAGACCAAATGTGGGGGAATGAGCCTTCAGAGTATCTGGGCCTTACTCCAGTTAACTTTACGACCAATAATAACAGTTGCGAGTAATTAGCAGTGGAGGCTGGTGCTCTATTTTTTTGGGAGGGGGGCAAACAAACCGCCCAGGGCGCAGTGCTCTGCGTCCCCGGCCCACCCTTTTTTTAAACCAATTAGAGCCTCAGGTCTTGAATCACATGCTTCAAAAGGAAAAAAAAAGCCGATTGAAATCCATGTGTCCTGCATGTAGATTAGGGGCCAGACGCATGGATTAGGTGGGTGACACCACTGTGCCCCGTATGGATGGGCCTTCCAATTCCACCCATTTTTTTTGCCGAGAGGCATGGGTCCAATCCATAACTCACCGCAGGACTACTGCTTCATGATATTTTTCAAGATCTGGGAGGAGTACCCCCCCCTTCTCTTTGGATCTAGTTAATATCCGGAAGGCAATGCGATTACTTCTTCTATTATTCCATACAAATTTCTGTATTACAGATCTCAAAGTTTTAAAATATGCCCAGGGATATTTATCAGCAAACTTTGAAATATATACAGAGCTTTTGGGAGGATCATCATTTTGATCACACTTATAAGTGCTTTACATTATAAAGGAAAACAGTACAGCTACAATACAATGCAAGAGGATTAGGATTGCCCTGCCCTTGAGAGATTACAATTTTATAGGGAGGGGTAAGTGGTAGGAGTGGAGAGGACAGTTTGGATTATATATTGAGACAAGATTAGTGATATGCAGCTTGATGCAGAGTTGTAAATGGTTTTGTATGTTGTTGTTAGTATTTTGAATTGTATTTGTTTGACAATCAGAAGCCAGTGGAGGGATGGGCAGAGAGGGGAGGCCGACACTGAGTGGTTAGTAAGGTGGATGAGTCTGGCAGCAGCCTTCGTGATAGACTGAAGGGTAGATAGCCTACATAGAGGTAGGCATAGGAGGAGGACAACAAAGGAATGAATGAGTTGCTAAATGGTTTCATTGGTTTAAACGAGGCATATTTTGAAGAGGTTACAGGGGTGAAATCTACAAGATCTGGACAGTGATTGAATTTGGGGCTGAAAGGACAAGTTAGAGTCCAGGATTATACCTAGCACCCTATCTTAAGAGGAAGGACTGATTTGTATGATTGGTGGAGAAGTTGGGGGAGGGAGCACAGGTGGGAGTGTATATTATGAACTCAGTTTTGGAAAGATTGAATTTAAAAAAGTGGTGTGACATCCATACTGATATGGCAGTTAGTAAGTTAGTAATGCGAGTACAGGGGACATGTGGAGGGGGCGTAACTGCACTGCACTTATCAGTACAGCTTTGTTGTGGACGATTGTACGTTACTTTTCAACTCAACACACTCTGAACTATCCGTTTTTGTGTGTGGCAGCAAAAGGAAGGGTCAAAAAATTGCCTGGTTCCCCTAGATCAGACGATATGGTCAGAACTCTGACCCATGTTTCTTCACCACTGACCCATATTCCTACAGCACTGTCTAGTTAAAGTGGATCTTCAGTCCGCCTCTCAGATAATTCCCCCGGCACTGCCATTATGGTGCATGCGCAGGTGCAACAAGTGGCTTTTCCCGGTCTGTCAACACATCTGCCCCATGCTCCTTGCATGTGCAAAGATGGGGAAGGCTTGGGATTTCCCGGATAGCTATCTTTGTGTGTGCATGGGAAACCTCACACACATGCAGATGGTCAGGGAAACCAGTGCATGTGCAGCTATGCCCAAAGCCCTGTGGCAAATCTGCACGTGTGGGAGGCAGGGAGAAAAAAATGTAAATCTCGCCTAGGCAAGAAACACAGAAGAGCTTTGCTTTGCAGTACAAATAAATAACTTAGCTACTTGCCACCCATCCACCGTCAAATGACGGAGGGACGGTGCAGCTCTCATTCTAGGACAACGTCATATGATGTCGTCCCATAACAGTTGCTCTCACATGCCCCCGGGGGCACGCACCGCGGCTGTCGTGGCTGCGCCATGTTGCTAGGACACGGTATGACCCCGATCTCTGTAAGAAGTCGTGGCTCTTTAACCATGTGATCGGCTGTGTTGCATGTAAACACAAAGATACTGGTAATCGGCACACCTCGTCTCACACTGACAGAGTGAGGGGGACATCTACACATGTAATCAGGGCAGTGATCACCGGTGCCATGATTACAATATAGTGCCAGCAATTAGTGCCCATCAGTGCCAGCAATCAGTGCCCACAAGTGCCACCAATCAGTACCCATTAGTGATGCCAGTCAGTGCCGTCTATCAGTGCTGCCCATCATTGCCAATTAGTGTCACCCATTAATTCCTATCAGTGCCACCTATACGTGCCACATATCAGTGCCCACTAGTGCCCACAAGCGCCACCAATCAGTGCCCATTAGTGATGCCAGTCAGTGCCGTCTATCATAAGGTGACCAGATTTTTAAAATGAAATCTGGGGACGTATTTTTTTTTTACTAGTAATGGCGTCAATCAGGGACTCTATGTCCGTTCCCGCCACCGCCGCCCACCTCACAGCCTGCCAAGTCTTACTCTCCAGGCCCCGGCTACTACTGGGTGGGGTGCGGAGGAAGATCACTCCTCCGGGGAAGGCAAGGAGATAAGCAGGCAGGTGGCTGGCCGGGACTTGAGCCAAGGCAGAAGAACATGCGAGCGGAGCTGGATGGGCATGCACCTGAAACTGAAGAAATATTCCCTCCACTTCTACCAGCACATGTTAATCAGAAAGGGGCACAGATAATGGAAAAAAATACACCCCCCTAAGCTAGTAGGAGCGGCAGAGCGGGGGGGGTGTAATTCAGATTTTTTTTTTATTCTGCACTTACTGTCTTTGAAATTGCCCCTGCCCCTGTTCAAATCCAATCCAGGGACAAAACCGGGGACAGACTTGGTCCGGGGACAGTGTCCTCAATCCGGGGACTGTCCCCGGAAACCGGGGATGTCTGGTCACCCTAGTCTATCAGTGCTGCCCATCAATGCCCATCAGTGTCACCCATCAGTGCCACCCATCAATGCCTATCAGTGCCACCTATCCGTGCTTATCAGTGCCAGCTATTAGTGCCACCTCATTAGTGCCCATCAGTGCCACCTAATCAGTGCCCATAAGTGTGTTGGAAAAGTTTTTTTTATGTGTATTGTGTGACTATTTGTAGGAATGTAAAATGGCTTCTAAAGACACGTTGCTTTAACGTGTTTCTGTAATGGCTTCTAAGGACACGTTGCTTTAAACTAGCCTAATTCTATTGTTTGTTTTACTTCCTTAAATCAAACTTTGCTAAGAGTTGTAAAGAGACACTGTGATTGGCAATAAAGCTGTTTGCGTCATGAGCCACCGGTGGTCTTTAAGCCAATAGTATACTTCCTGTTGACCATATAAGAAGGTCATACACCTCGTGTCTGTATGGGACTTTTTGTTTTTTCACGTAGCATGTAGATCTCATCCAGTTATACCGGTGTAACTGAAATAAAGTTATCTTGCTTCTGGAACACTTGAAGTTTGACTGATCACAGGGGAAGAATTATCCTATCATTTTGGTCCTTCGAGCCGCAACCAATGCGTGAAGCCCGGGTCCAATGGTTCTGATCGATCAGAAATCGGTGAGTATCGGATCTCAAAACTCACTGAGAAAATAAGTCCCCCCACTTAACATTAGTGGTCAAATAGGGGCCGATTGCTACCAGGACCCGGGTTCAACCATCTGGTTCCGAACCTGCCGTGATCCAGTCCTTCTATTGTGTTTTGGAGGTAAGATACTTTAAATTACATTTTTTTTTCTCTCTCTCTCTAAGTCTATTCTTTTTTTTCTCTTTTTCTTTGCTTGATTCTGGTTATGAGTTATAGAACAGACATTGGGACTGATTGTATGACATCTTAATAGTCCACTGATGAGTTGTGATAACAGACATTGAGACTGATTGTATGACATCGTAATAGTCCACTGTAAAACAGGCATTTGGGGCGTTGCCTGAGGTAAAAATGGACGTCGCCTGCTGTCCGGGACAGATAAAAAAAAGATTTGAAGGGTATACCGAATGTCGTAGGTTGCGGACCCGACAATGTAAGCGCTAAAAGTAGCTGAGTTATCTAAATAGATTGCGAGGCCTACTGTTTTCTTGGTGATCACTTTTTCTCCTTTTATCTCTTTCAAATGGTTAACCTTGCTAACTTTACCTTTTGTTTGAACAACAGTACTGCTGCACACACAGGTTTTAACAATTTTTTTGTTTTTCCCCATAGTGTGGGGTGTTTTGATATTTTTTTTCCTTTCTCCCCTGTATTCTTATTGTTATCGTGGCCCAAGGATTGCTACACCAGTGATTTACAAATTATTGGAAACCCCAATTAATGCTAACAACAGGTACATTTTTTTGTTAAGGCAGTGTCTGTAATCGGGTGTTTAAAAACTGGGCTCCCCCCCATTCAGACATTGCTAAGTACACTTGCTCTTGTGTGTGTGTGTGCGTGTGTGAATTTAGACCAGGTCATTTTTTTTTCTCTCTCTTCTTTTTTTGTTTGTTTTGTTTGTTTGTTTTTTTTTGTCTGTTTGTTTTAAACAAACTGTGCTTCTAAAAAAAAAAAGAGGGGAGGGTAAATAGTTTAGGAAATATATGTGTGCATAGGTTTCCTGTTTGGGGAATTCAGGCCCCATACACACGAGAGGATTTATCCGCGGATACGGTCCAGCGGACCGTATCCGCGGATAAATCCTCTCGAGGATTTCAGCAGATTTCTATGCGATGGCGTGTACACACCATCGCATTGAAATCCGCGTCGAAATCCTCTGGCGATGACGTGTCGCCGCGATTATGACGCGGCGACGGGCGCGACGCTGTCATATAATGAATTCCACGCATGCGTCAAATCATTACGACGCGTGCGGGGAATCCCTTTGGACGGATGGATCCGGTGAGTCTGTACAGACGAGCGGATCCATCCGTGGGATCCGATTCCAGCAGATAGATATTCTGTGCATGTCGACAAATATTTATCTGCTGGAATTCGGAAATATCCGCGGATAAATATCCGCCGGAGTGTACACACCATAGAATCTATCCGCTGAAACCCATTCGATGGGATTTATCTGCGGATAGATTCTATGGTGTGTACGGGCCTCAGACTTTGTTTTATATAGATTTTGGTGGGATTTGTATTCTAAACTCAACACTGAAGCAAAAGAACAGAGCACCATGGGGAATAATTTCTGTAAAGGGATGTATTGTGTGTGTTGCTGTTGTGTTCCTAATGCACCATTAGAAGATGATAAGAAATGTATGCATAACAAAGACCCTAAAATTGTGATATACTGTGCTAAAAGGAAAAGAGATAAAGAAAACCTCCTATTAGGTATGGTGTAGATGATGGTGTAGTATACCCTTTGATAGAAGTCCCAAACCCCAGGGGAGGACAGGCTGTTATACCAAGAGCTCCTGTGGTACCAGATCCACACACACTATTGAATGATTTGGATCCAGGGAATGAATTATTCTCTGTGATTGATATCAGTAATGTTTTTTTTAGCTTTCCAGTGCACCCCGACCATCAATTTTGGTTTGCCTTCACTTACCGGGGGAAAAGGTATACCTTAACGAGGTTGCCCCAGAGCTATTGTGAGTCCCCCACCATATTTTCACAGGCAATGTCCACAAACTTGGCTCAATTTGTGCCCCTAGGGGAAAGCCAGCTCCTCCTCTATGAAGACACATTCTAGTGGCGTCTCCCTCAGAGGAGGTTTGTAGGACTGATACAATGGCTCTATTGTATTTTCTCCATGATCAAGGGCATAAGGTAAATAACACTAAAACTCTAGTTGTGGCAACAGCAGGTCAAATACTTAGGGTATAATATCTCAAAAGAAGGTCGGCACCTGGATGAAGCGAGAATTCGAATCCTCCTACAGGTGTCGAGACCAAAAAAACAAATGATGTATTTTTTGGGCATGAGGAATTTTTGTAGGGTTTGGATCCCCGGGTATTCAATATTGACCGCCCCGTTGGTCCATGCCTTACATGGTAACCCCATGGCCCAACAGGATGTTATTAAATGGAGTGAGGAAACAGAGATAGCTTTTACTGACCTAAAACAAGTCCTTTCTAGTTCATCAGTGCTAGCCTTAACGGAATATGACAAACCTTTTTCAAACAAACAGTAGATTTAAGGGAAGGTCACATGACATCAGTACTTACACAGTCACATGGTGAGCGCCAGAGGCCAATTGCTTACTATTCTACAAAACTAGACAGTGTTACTAGAGCACTTTCACCCTGTGTACAGGCAGTGGTAGCTGCAGCCGAAGCAGTTAAGGCCTCAGCATCTATAGTGCTATATTACCTGCTGACACTCATAGTACCTCATGCAGTATCTGTTATTCTTTTACAACAAAAGATATCACATTTGAGCCCAGCACGACACCTTTCCTGTATGACAATACTCTTAACACAACCTCACTTAACAATACAGAGGTGTACTACATTAAACCCATCCACACTACTACCACTCCCTACTGATGGCCATAAACATAACTGTACTGCTGCCATCGCTTAAAAGGTACTGCCTCGAAGTGATTTAAAAGATGTACCTTTATCTAATCCTGACATGACGCTTTTTGTTGATGGCTCCAGTAGGAAAAATCCAGATGGCACAAATGCAACTGGATATGCAGTAGTGACACAGGATGAAATCTTGGAAGCCAGGCCATTACCAAAACATTATTCAGCACAAGTAGCAGAACTTGTAGCACTGACAAGAGCATGCATAATTACAAAAGGAAAATCTGTAACCATATATACAGATAGTCAATATGCATTTTCAACTGTACATGTTTTTGCACAACAATGGAAAAACAGGGGGATGGTGACCTCTAGTGGTAAGCCAATTTCACACACGGACTTCATTCTAGAACTTCTAGATGCAATACAGTTACCAAAAGAGCTTGCAATATGCAAATGTCAAGCACACACAAAACATACAGACCCCATCTCGGAGGGAAATAAAAGAGCAGATGAAGCGGCTAAAATAGCGGCACAAGAAACACATCAAATAATGACAGAACTGGAAATCATAGAGATAGATCATACAGTCCTTACTGATATGCAGCAGAATGCTCCCCCCGGGGAGAAACAATATTGGAAAACAAAGGTTGCACATTGATAGAGAACATTTACACATCACCTGACGGAAAACCGGTATTGCCTAAATCCCTATTTAGGTATGCAGCAGTGTTGACACATGGAGTAACTCATGTGTCAAACAGGGGGATGACTGAGATGTTAAGTAAGGTATGTACAGCCTATGGCTTCACAAACTACTCAAAAACTTTTTGTTCTCAATGCATTGGATTTTATTGAATTGGACAAATGTGGAAGGAATAAGGATTGCAGAGAGGTCTACCTGGACTCACCAGTCCCATTGCAAAAAGGTTTTACAGGCAGAGCAGGGTCAGTTGGCGGCAGAGCTCTGGTGAAGTCCGGCTACAAAGGGAGGTTCTGCACAAGGTGGGGCTTATCTCAAACCGGTGAAGAACTCCATTACCTTACCCCCCAGGGCTCTGTAGCTGGTTAGGATGGACTTGGGTCTACTGGTGACTCTAGGTGAGACGTCTATACGTGGAGGCAGAAACTGGAAAGAGAAGGAACCTCTAGAATGGGCAAGTACGGGGAAGGCCTTGAACTTAACCTTCATAGAAGGAGTAACTAGTGCCATTTTAGTTGATTTTTGCCAAATGGTGGACTGTGGGGACTTAACTGAAGCAAGAAGGCTCCAATGGGCAGATAAATATGTTTGTTATATTCCAAGTGGAACTGACTGTTCAGTATGGAACCAGGTCCTGTGGACCACAGCACACCAAGATTGGGGGTACAACATTCTAGGCATAAATGGTTTAAAAGAAAGACTCACCATAACAAAGGCAGCCAATTCTCCCTGTACCCATGGCAGAGATTGCAATCAATTGCTGATAACATTAAAAGAACCTAAAAAAAAAGGATCAACGGTTATATTCTATGGGAGCATGGGTGTCGGGAACAGATCCTTTAGGTACATTTTTCCTCGAGGTATTACCACCCAATAAAACCAAACAGGAAAAGGTAGACACAGAAGAGAAAGAAGAAGGCCATACTAAGATAGAAGTTCTGAGTAACACTGTAAGATTTACTAACCTAACAGTAGAAGATGCCATAGCTTTGGAGACGGGTTACCAAGAAAGAAAATTAGTGGTTAGAATGGTTAAGGTACACGGTTAAAGCTCTAAAAAAAAAAAGGAAACTGTTTTGTTTGTGCTGGAGCTAGACCACATTTAGCAACACTCCCTTTTCCTCTAGATTACAATACAGATCCAGAAGGTTTAAAATGTATGCTGCGGTTGTATAATAAGAGTTCTAAACCAGAAACAAATTCTACCTGTCACACATTGAGTTTGTTGTTTCCCCCAGTGCGGAAACCTCAGATACCTCCAGGGGTTGCTACGTATCCGGGCAATTTTACTTGTTTTGCACTCCCGGGGAACAGTAGCGCGATGGATCTTGGGTCACTACCTGATGACTGCTGTATGGAGAGGATTAACAAGGAACATGGTGACTGGGTGGAACATGACATTCAGAGAGCTGATGTCTGGTGGATGTGTGGGGATAAGAAACTGCGAGCTAGGGTCCCGGCCAATGCCCGAGGGGATTGTGCTATGGTCCAGCTAGTTATGCCCCTGAGAATCCTGTCAGAACACCCGTGGACTAAGAGTCACCAACGGTATCAAAGGGTCATTTGACTCCCAGATCTACATAGATGAGATTGGAGTTCCTCGAGGGGTGCCAGATGAGTTTAAGGCCAGGAATCAGGTAACGGCTGGGTTTGAGTCTCTTTTCTGGTGGGTAACTATAAATAAAAATGTTGACTGGATTAACTATAAATACTACAACCAACAACGATTTGTAAACTATACCAGGGACGCTGTAAAAGGTCTAGCAGAACAGCTGGGCCCCACCTCTCTAATGGCATGGCAGAACCGAATGGCTTTAGATATGATCTTAGCTGAAAGAGGAGGGGTATGCAAAATGTTTGGTAGCATGTGTTGTACCTTTATCCCAAACAATACAGCCCCTGGAGGGACTGTGACCAAAGCCCTGGAAGGACTAACTGCTCTATCGAATGAATTAGCAGAGAATTCAGGTATTAATGATCCATTCACATCCTGGCTTGAAGGATGGTTTGGTAAATGGACTGGACTCATCGCATCATGTTTGATCTCAATTGCTGTGGCTTTGGCCGTTCTGGTCACTTGCGGATGTTGCTGCATTCCCTGTGTTCGAGGACTTTCACAAAAAGTGATCGAAACTGCAATCTCAAGAACATTGTATCAAGCACTTCCTACCTACAAGGAGACCTGTGTGGACGTTGAAGTTCAACTTAATGACATATAGCCCGAAAGTGTATAAAACACAGGGACTATCATCGAAATGTGTTGAGATAAAATAGCCAGGAGGAGGGAATGTTGGAAAAGTTTTTTTTATGTGTATTGTGTGACTATTTGTAGGAATGTAAAATGGCTTCTAAAGACACGTTGCTTTAACGTGTTTCTGTAATGGCTTCTAAGGACACGTTGCTTTAAACTAGCCTAATTCTATTGTTTGTTTTACTTCCTTAAATCAAACTTTGCTAAGAGTTGTAAAGAGACACTGTGATTGGCAATAAAGCTGTTTGCGTCATGAGCCACTGGTGGTCTTTAAGCCAATAGTATACTTCCTGTTGACCATATAAGAAGGTCATACACCTCGTGTCTGTATGGGACTTTTTGCTTTTTCACGTAGCATGTAGATCTCATCCAGTTATACCGGTGTAACTGAAATAAAGTTATCTTGCTTCTGGAACACTTGAAGTTTGACTGATCACAGGGGAAGAATTATCCTATAAAGTGCCACCTCATCAGTGCTGCTTCATCAGCGCACATTAGTGAAGGAGAAAAATTACTTATTTACAAAATTTTCTGACAGAAACAAAGAAACTTTTTTTTCTTAAATTTTCTGGGCATTTTTTTTAATTTATTTATTTTTGTAAAAAAATAAAAACCCAGCAGTTAATAAATACCACTAAAAGAAAGCTCTATGTGTGTTAAGAAAATTAGAAAAATGTCACATAGCTACAGTGTAGCATGGCCGCGCAATTGTCATTCGAAATGTGACAGCGCTGAAAGCTGAAAAATGGCCTGAGCAGGAAGGGGGTGTAACTGCCCAGTATTGAGGTGGTTAAATAACAACAACAAAAAAAGTTAACGTCCAATTGTAAGAGAGGCAGGTGGGAGGAGACGGGGCAGCATGACATGACCTTTAGGTCCGCTTTTAGCAAGCTATGCACAATTAGAATGTTACTTGGAAATGATAATTTTCACATGGTTGGTTAATTTTTTCTCAGTTAATGAGGATAAATTAACTGTTATTTTTGAGCTGAAAAATCTTACCACCACTTTTGCTCTCTCGCCTCTAAAGGCAAAAAATCTTTTTGGACTTTACGGAACAACATGGAGTTCTCAAATATATAAAACTGTCTATTTTTTTTTTACTCCCAGTATAAAAAATGTAGGATAAAACATTCTGGAAAATGTAAATTTTTGTACCGCGCAAGTGTAGTCATGAACATTCGCTTGTTTAAATGAATTTGTATGCTATTTAAATGTAGCAAAAAATAATGCAAACAAAGGTTTGCTTACATTTAGAAGTATATTGTATATGCAAAATTAGATTTATGAGTACTACTATATTGCTCTATATATAGAATCCCCACTATATACGTACATATGCAATAGCTGTAATACATTTTCAAATTATTTTAAACATACTTTCGTTTGCAATATTTTTTTAGAAATTTCAAAGATGGCATTATCCAATATGTACAAATGTTCGACCGATAACCTAACTTTGTACGGCCAACTTTAATGCTTCAAGCAATGGTGATTTTTAGTGGTTCACCTTGAAATGTAACAGTGGAATTTCATTCCAGAAGTTTAAACAGTTAGAGGGAGACCTCTAGTGGTAAAAGAGTTGGATGCAATTTTTTTTTGCTATGCATACGCAACAGCATTGTATATAGTTTTATAACATATTAAAGCTAAACCATGGAAAAAGAAGAAAAATTGCGCCAACCAAATACTATAACAGTCAAGTCCTTTGTGAATCCACAAGTGAATAATCAATAATAAAGTCCAAAAGTGTACACTGAAAATCTTGAACAGACAACACCCGGTGCACTGATGATAAAGTGATCCGCCACCACATGGACTGAGGCTTACCAGAAATAAAACAAATAACAGCGTTATTTATTAATCCCAGCAGGATATCCAGAGAGTGTAGCCACAGGACAGGATAAAAACGGATGTGCAGCATAGATCATACAGCCATATATCCACGGAGGGATGCAACAGACTTGGCACAGACAGATCCTCTTAGGCAAATCCGGGAGCCCAGCAACATATTATGCAAAAAGAGAACTGCACATAGTGTAATACGTTCCAAAGAATATTTATTTAAAAAGTAAAATCCTACTTACAGCGATTAGTTGTAAACAGGCATATAAAAAACAAATGCCGGCCGGCATAGACAGGAGCCCTTCCTCCTCGTGAGAACGCGGTGACGTCACTGCACGGAGTTCACCCAGACGCGTTTCGTCATAGATTGATGTTTTCAATGGGGTTGGAAAAACGTCAATCTATGACGAAACGCGTCTGGGTCAACGGCGTGCAGTGACGTCACCGCGTTCTCACGAGGAGGAAGGGCTCCTGTTTCATGCCGGCCGGCGTAGAATATGCAAATGACTAGTTACGGCGATTCCCGAACGTCCGCGCTGCCCGTCGATCTAACTTTGCGTTGTTTCCGTCGAGAAAAGCCGCGTAAAATTAGGGCTGAGCCCTAGGTGTTCTAAGCCATATTAAGTATGGCCTTCGTTCCCGCGTCAAAATTTAAAAAATCACGTCGTTTGCGTAAGTCGTCCGTGAATGGCGCTGGACGCCATTTACGTTAACGTCTAAACAAATGACGTCCATGCGACGTCATTTAGCGCAATGCACGTCGGGTAATTTTCCCAACGCAGCATGCGCAGTACATTCGGCGCGGGAACGCGCCTAATTTAAATGGTGCCCGCCCCATTTGAATTAGGCGGGCTTGCGCCGAGCGCATTTACATTACACCGCCGCAAGTTTACAGGTAAGAGTTTTGTATCAGGCATTTACGCTGTAAACCTGCGGCGGTGTAACGTAAATGGGATACGTTACGCCGCCGTGGAGTAACGTAAATCTATGTGAATCTGGCCCTGTGTTTTTTATTTTTTTAGTCTGTATCCTATAAGGAGATTTCCCTTGAGTTCCTGTCCCAGAAACACAGAAGGAAATAAGAGGAGATCTCTCCAAAGTAAGAGGATATCCCATTGGAAGGTTTATCCTCTATTCCAGTTCCTATAACAAATACATTTTTTTGGATGTACCATCACTTCATGTACTGGAGACAATGATCATCAAGACCAACAGAGAGCTGAATCTTCCCAGAACCTCCCGGAGCCACTACATTTTACTGTCTTTTCATGTTGTGGAAAGAGATGGCCAGCAGACAAGCAGCACTCACAAATTCAAAATAGTGATGTTACAGATATCTAGTGCAGCTTATATAATGTGTTACCATTATGAAAAATAATCTAGCGAAAAAAGCCACTCTTACCCTACAAAAAAATGTGTGCAACTCAATAAATCAAACAAAACAAAATAATAGGATAATAAAAATAGGTGAAGAAAAGTTTAAATAATCCAAATGATGTACCAAAAAGTTCTCAAAAAGTGACTGTGCTTGAAGGAATAATTCCTTCTATATTAAACTGTCACACTCTTCACCTCCAGCATTCCACTGTGTGCAGGATAGTGCCCTTTGCTCCAATGAGACCACACTTACTGAATGGATATGACCACCCTAACTTATACTAAGTAGGGTGACCATGTGTCCCGGATTGCCCAGGACAGTGCCACATTCTGCAGGTCTGTCCCGGGCACCTTCACTCTTGGACAATACAGTGTCCCGGAATGAAACTGACACAGGTCCCAGCATGAACCCCTCAGAGCTTAAGATGTGACACCCCCCCCCCAAACTAGTGAAGAACTACAGGTCCCAGCATAGATCTGTGAAATCTATGGGATCACACCCTTAGATCTCAGGGGGTTCATGCTGGGTGTTGTAGTCCTTCAAATTTGGGGGGTCACATCTTTAGATATTAGGAGTTCATGCTGGGACTTGTAGTCCTTCACTTTTGGGGGGATGTGACCCCAAAAAGTGAAGGACTACAGGTCCCACCATGAACCCCTCAGAGCTGAAGATGTGACCCCCCCCCCCCCAGTGAAGAACTACAGTTCCCAGGATGAACCAGTGAAATCTATGGGCATCACAAAAAAACTTATAAAAAAATATTTTTTTTTTTAGGAAGGGGGGGGGGTGTCCCTAAATGGCAGTTTGGAAATGTGGTCACCCCCTAATACTAAGGTAGGTCATTGCTGTGTAATTTGGCCCCCTGTATCACCTGAAATACCTGGCTGATCCTGGCAGTTTCTGCCCTCCCCTCTGCATGCTGACTCCAATATATCAGGACTGCTTAACCCTGACACTGTTGTCAGCATACGTGCCTCCGTCAGCCGCAGCCCTGCTCTCTGTGTCTGTGCCCCAGTAGATGTCATTTTTAAAAATATGCGGTATAATAGCTTACCTCAGAGTGGCGTTCGGCGCTCAAGTGACCGCCCGCCGGTCTCCTCCTCTCCTCATCTAGGCTGACATCAGCACCTCTCTTGCAGCTCTCAGATTAGGACAGGAGATTTATTGGATTGCGTGAATTTTTTGTAGGGTAAGCGCATATATTTATTATGCTTCTTTATAAAACAACTTATTACTCAAGTTACCACACATGTTCTGTTTAATTATTCTTGCAACACTCATGAAAGCATAAGAAAAACTATGTGCCATGTGCAAATTCTATGTTTACAAGGATGAATGGAGGACAGTGGGGGACCAGGAGATAAGCATTTCTGTAGGTGTCCGTTTCTTTTGTTTTGGACTTCTTCTTTTTTGGGGGGAGGGGGGATGAATTCTCTTCATCAGAGCGGTGTTCAGCAGCATAAGCAGCGAAAGAGGTAAGTATTTACCATTGAAGGAAAAGCTCCTGCTTGAATTTTTCTTTAGGGGTAGTGTCATGCTGATCCAAGGGTTTTAAAGACATCACAGATCAAGAACATGCAGATAGTCACAGTGACTTTCCAGAGAGAAACATGGAAACATGGAAGTTACCATTGTTCGCTTCTCATCTGGGAGGTGTAGTCCAAGAAGGCAGCCATGTAAAGGAACCACTGACTTTCAGAACTACAGGTTCCAACGGACTCTGGGCAGCAGGAGGAGCCAGGAGGAGTTTTTATTGAATTGCCCAGGAAAGCCTGTGTAGTGGCCTGCTACTTTTTAGCCGGCGCTGCTTTAAATTTAGAGGATAGTCTGAGAGTTAGTTGACTCAGATCGTATTTTTCCAAATTTGGGCCTCTGTTCCAGCCATGGCTGTACTGTGAGTGACCACTATTGTCACCTGGGGTGCCATTCCCACCCCAGGCCAAGGATGGCAGCAGTCAGGTCAAGGTGTTTTGGGTGTTTCCCTTCGGCAGCCAATCAGTGGGAGTTGGTCATCCTGCTGTGCATGCTGGGGAGAGTACTTAAGGGACAGACGTCATTGGGCCGGGGTCATTGATCCTGGGTCTGTCGTCCCACCACCCCCCGTGTGTGGCCCTCCTGGCTGGGGGTGCGTGTTCAAGTGTTCCTGGCTCCGGGACCACGTTTTTCTGGGGATGTGATCTACTAAGTAGTCAGACTGGGTCTACGTGTGCAGAGTGGCCCTGTGCTGTCCGTCCTGGAGGGAGGAAGCCACTCGATGAAGAACCTTGGATGAAGAATCTTGGAGAGCACTGACCACGAGGCTGGTATCTCGGGGGAGGCCTTGAACTTCATCGAAGGACGCACCAATACTGAAAGACTGAATGATGGTCACCTGTCAGTTCTAAGTTTGCAATAAGCTAATCGGGAGAGATCCGGCTGCCTAATCCTGTGTTGAGAGGATTCTGGACCAAACATCTCTGGGAAGGTCTGTGGCAGAGACTTACCAATTGCCGTGTGCCATCTCGGCTGCTAGGCTAGTGAGAGAGGCCTATCCGGTTGTGCAATACCCGCTCTGGCTAGAGTGGCGACAAAAGCTGTGTTGCTGGAAGCAGGAGTGTTTCCGGACAGAAGTTCAACTACTTATTTTATTCTTTTACCAAGTTCCGCAAATGAATCTAAGAAAAAGAAGTCAAAAGTGTGTTTCTCAACTCTCATCTGATACCCTAGACGGCGAGGAAATAGAGGTAACATGCCACCCAAAACAATCCAGCAGCTCCTCCAGGGGTAGTGCTACACCTGCATTCTTGGTGCCACCAAACCTGTACCGCGTGTCTACCAACACCATATCACCGCCCCCCCTTTACCAATCCTGAGCTGTGGTTATACAGCATTATTATATCTGAGCTGCATTCATGTCATCTCTTGCTAACACTGTATGGCAGCTCTTTACTGCATGCAGGTTCAAACAACTAACATCAAGTGCACCAACGCTTCTTTAAGGGCACCAACTATAGCTGGCAGAAGAACAACTTTAAGGACTGCTCTTCCCAATAATATCCCAGCACATTGCCTTTGTCCTCTTTACCTATTTCATTATTTAAACAAGGACAGTGCCTACACAGTCAGTTTAGGTCTAGTATATACGCCATTAGTGTACACTGGCAGTATAGTTCCTGCAGTTTGGTGGATCAGATCGTTTTACTGCTTGCTGCTGCACTTCAGGTGGCACTATTACTGTTTATGTTGCTCTGGACGTTAGATGCCATTTTATGCCTAATCCTTATTGATAATCCCATATGCTAGTTAATGTCATTGTCAATCTATTTTAAGCTTGTTTGTTATCAATTGTATTAGGTAATAATACATTAGGTTTACCTTTACTACCCGGCTTGGTGCCTGTTTCCTTTATATAGCATTACCACAGGGTACGAAGTATTACTTTCAATGAGTTTATGTGGTATTGTATGTTTGTACACTCAACCAGATGTGTCAGAGTGGTTGAGGTTCTTGAAAAAGTTGAGCAAAAGAATAGAAGGACCCGTCCTATCCAGCGGTTCCTGCGAGGGGAGCCCTGCAGGTATCTTTGAGATTCTACGGGCTAGATTCACGTACCTCGGCGCATCTTTATGCCGGCGTAGCGCATCGAAGATGCACTACGCCGACAAAACTTCGAGAGGCAAGCAGCATACATGTGAACATTTCCCTACTAGGAATCCAATGGATATCTGTTATTATGAGGTATGGAAGCTAACTTGGCCACTCCAGTATGTGAAGTTTCTTCAATTTAAACTATTTTGTTGATTCATTTTGTGTGTTTTCAGTTTATTTTCTTTGAGAATCTGTCGGGAAAGAAGTCTGCATAGTACAGCTGCCATTTCCAAACATACACATATGCGCAGGTGCCAACAAGGAATGAGCAGAACAGTTACAGGCACATGCGCGAACGCGCGTTCGCACCTGTCACCAGGACTGGCGCTAAACACCCTATTTAAACGGCGCTTCAGTGCTGTCTAATTGCTGCTTGGTCTACAGCCTTTGTGTTTGTTCTGATTCCTGTAATTGACTTCTGACCCTGATCCGGCTTGCTCCCGACTATCCTTGTTTGCTACCTGCTCCGATCCCTGGCTTATCCCGGAATCTGCCTGCTGCTCCTGTTTATCCTGCATCTGTTTTCCTGCCTGTGACCCGACTACGCTTCTGCCTGTTGCTTATGTCTGATCTTCCTACAAGTGACCTACCCGGCTCACCTGACCCTGCTCCCAGCTCCTCCAGCCTGCTACAGCTCCTTCAGTCCAGCACCTCCAGGTTGCTGCTTCCTGTTTGTGCATCCACAGTCTGTCATCAGCCAAGTCTGCCAGCCTGCCTGCTACCAGCTAAGCCTGGCTTCTTGCCCGTGGGTTCCTGACTACTATCCACATAGACTTCTGGATTGATCCTAGGAGCTCTTTCCTTGCCGTACTCCAGTGGCTGCTGTCTCACCATCAGTTGTCCTCGAGCCAGGGCTGTACGTGAGGCCTCTCTCTAGACGTCAGGCTCGCCAACCAGGTACGTGACAGCATCATACAGTTTCTTTTAAGCTGACCCTGGATTTTCCTGTAAAATTTCTACATACAATTTGAAATGCATTAGCAGGCTGCCCTACCCGGCAGCATCAAAGCAACCCCAAATTATTATGATCAAATCATCATGCTTCACAGTTAGAATGAGGTTTTGGTGTTGGTGAATCATACTGTTTACCTTCAAATACTGTATTAAGTGACATGTTTCTTCAGGGGTCCACTATGTCTTTTTATTTTTTTTCCCACAAATAGAGCTTTCATTTGGTGGTTTTTGAAAAAAAAAACACAATATTTTTTACTTTTTGGTTTAATCAATATCACAATATAAAAAAAAAATGTTTTTCCTCAGTTTAGACCGATATGTATTCTTCTACATATTTTTGGTACAAAAATCGCAAAAAGCGTATATTGATTGGTTTGCGCAAAAGCTATAGCGTCTACAACATAGGGGATAGATTTACTGCATTTTTATTTTTCTACTAGTAATGGCGGCAATCTGCGATTTTTATTGTGACCGTGACGTTGCGACCGACATATCGGACACTTTTGACACAATTTTGGGACCATTCACATTTATTTATACAGCGATTAGTGCTATAAAACTGCACTGATTACTGTATAAATGTGACTGGCAGGAAAAGGGGCTAACACTAGGGGGCGCTGAAGGGGTTAAATATGTTCCCTAGTGAGTGATAATAAATGTAGGGGGAGGGGACTCACAAGGGGAGGAGACTGATCTGTGTTCCTCTGTACTGGGAACACACATCGGTCTCACCTCTGACAGGACATTTACACACACAGATCCACGGTCCTGCCGTGATTGCGGGCAATCACGGGTGCCCGGCAGACATCGCGCCCGCCGGGCACACGCACCGGGTCCCGATCGATGGCGCGCACGCGCGCCCCCTAGAAGGCCGGGAAGCCCAGGACGTCATATGACGTCCACCCAGGATGGGAGCTCCCATCTGTGGACGTCATTTCACTATGGGCGGGATCTGAAGTGGTTACGCATATCTTGCACAGAAGTAATCAGTGCGGCCACCAGCACTTTCTCCTGTGCGTTTACAGAGGCAGAGGACTCAACCCCAGTGTCCGAAGATTTAGGGGTGGCATCTTCAGGCCCCACAGAAAACGCAGAGCATGCAGCAGCTGAACCCAGTCTCAGTCTGAGAAACGTCTGAAGATGTAGATGACGGCAAAGGGCACTTTCTGCTCGCCTTGCGCCCAAACACTGCCTCCACAACATGTCTAGAGGGTCAGATTACATGGAGGAGCCCACCACCTCCATAAGGGGGATCGGGAAAGGACATGTGTGACTAAGACCCCATATGGTCCACCCACTCAGGCAAGGCCCACATCATCCCCAAAAAGTAGCACACCCAGTGGGAAAAGGAGAACAAAATGCTCCCTCCCTCCCCCTGGCCAACTATAGCAGAGAGGGAGGTACGCCAGGGAGGACTCACCACCACCTGTTTGCCAGGGGAGCACTGTGGGTGCTGACATGGATGCTGCCTGTGGATGCAATCAGTGGGCCAGCTGTGGATGCTGCTGTATCAACTGTGCCCCACAAAGCACACTTTCCTGTCTCAGAGACTGTCTCTGTATCTAACCTGATCACCGGCAAGATGGCCACCACTGTGTGGCTACAAGAAAATGCCCACCATGCATTCCCAAGCCAGCTCCCATACAAGTCAATAGGAAGGTTCACTAAAAAATGGCTGCCGGATCACCAGGGAATTAGCTGCTGGCCACAGTAAAACACATGGCAGCATCAATGTGGCCTCCTGGACCCCAGAAGGGGATACCCACTATGCAGAAAAAGTTGGCCCAAGCTCTCGCTGGCCGCCACCATCCAGGATGGGGCTTGTTGCAGCAGACCCAGCCCTTAGCTAAAGGTCTACGTGTGCTCATTGGTCAGACTGGAATGACTGGCTCTAGATTATTCTGTGGCCCAGCCTGGCTGTTTATTTAAGATCTCCATAGGAATAAAGCTATGGAACCACAAGTCCCAGCAGGAAATTAGGTCCTTACTCTGGCTTGCAATAACCTATAGCAGAAAGGTGGTTTATACCAGCTAGGACTGCCCGTAGTTCTTTTTCTACCTAGTGTCCCTACTCCTGTAGGTGGCACTATAAACCCTATGGTCAGGAATCAAAAGAGTTGGGTCCATCAATAACCACAAGAGATAAAGCTTCAATAGAATAGTCTGATAAAAAGTCTAGGCTTATGACATTGCGCACACCTCCCCTCTCTCTCTCGTTAGAGTTTGCCAGGAAGGGAGGAAGATGAGCCATGGGAGGGCCAATGAGAGCTGCAGAGCTGGCAGTGTGCCTCTGTGAAGTGAACAGGCAGCAGCTTCAGCTGCCCACAGTTAAAATGGTTGCAGCCAGACTCAGTGGAGGGAGATTTCTGCAGCATTTTTGGCAAGTACAAAATCACAGTATATATATATATATATATATATATATATATATATATATATATATATATATATATATATATATATATATATATATATATATATATATAAAATAATATACAAAGTGGTTGGAAGCTTCAGAATGGCAAAGATGTTTTTATTACAAATTATGTGAGCAGACTGCAGTTCCTTTAAAAAATAAAAACAAATCACAAATCTCTTCCTGTATATAGAGGCAAATGCCAGAGTGCTCACAGAGGGACTCTGCGCCTTTAAGACTGTTCCCCTTACACCGGAAACGCCTAGTGTTGCACAAGCATTGTGCGGAAACATCCCTCCTGACGTCACCCGGTTCCCCGGACATGAGGAAATCACGTGATTTAACCTCGCAAGGAGCCAGTCACGGTTACAGCAGCGGGCGAAGGTCTGTTTAGAAGTGTGTGAAAGGGAAGCTCCGCCCGCGGAGTGTGACGTATGTTCCTAAGATCTCGCCACTGGCAGCCTACGAGAGGGGGGATCTAGAATCTTCTTGTGGTGTCACCGCCTCCTCCTTAAACGTATTGCGTTTGAAAACTCCCCCGTGCTGCGCTCAGCCTTGAGATGTCCCAACGACGTGCTTACACTAGCCGGCTGGACTGCGGCACCGGCTCGGCGGCAGGTGGAGGTGTTTCGGCGGCGGCTTTGGTTCTGCCGGTGCCCTGTACGGACGGACTGCGCTCTCTGGGGGGTCACCCTGTGGAAGGGCTACGGGACGTCCCGGCCAAGAAGAAAGTGGTCATGGGAGCTCTGCCCTATTATTGTAGCGGGGAGGTGGTGAGAGGGTTCGGCAGAGGGTCCAAGGAGCTCGGCATCCCCACAGGTGAGTCAGTCATAGGTGTATACCTGTCTGCGAGTACATGTCCTACTCATAGGGGGCTCCTCATTACTGCATTCTCATTGGTTTATATGAAAGTGAAACTAAACGCAGACACCCATCCCCCCCCATTCTTTATTTTTTATCGTTTTGGTTATAGTAATGGAGGCCTATAACCCCTGTCAATTTGTTATTGTTTGCCATCTGTGTCCTGTAGAAGAAGTTTACCTTCACTTCCTGTCTTCTTTCCAAAACAGGAAGTAAGAAGAAATCCTCCAAAGTGAGGGTATCCCTAGCTGTCACCAGAACTATTGTCATCACTGGGAGATTTCCCCTTCTATCCTCATCTGGTGTTGCACACAATGGGGCATTTGCTTTCACTTTCACCCCTGGCGCACACTAATGCTATGTGGGGAATGCACAAGATGTGCTGCGTTTCCCCACATTGCATTGCACTCCGAAGCAATCGCACAGCGTCCATGTGATCTGCTGCTGGTGTCAATATTATAGCAACACCCTGAAACAGATTGCAACATGCAGTGCGATTGCCAGAGTCACACATAAAGGGAGATGCTATGATTACCATGCAGTTCAATGTGAAAGGAGGGCCCTGCTCATGAAGCTTGCAACCTGGGGGGGGGGGGGCTGTGATTACAGCTTCACATGCAAGTCCAATGAATATCTCCTGGGCTCTTTCAGGCCTCGTACACACGACCGGACATGTCCGCTGAAACTGGTCCGCGGACCAGTTTCAGAGGACAGATCCGATCGTGTGTACAGGCTAGCGGACAGATTTCCAGCGGACAAAAGTTTCTAAGCATGCTAAGAAATTTGTCCGCTGGAGAGCTGTCCGTCGGACATGTCCGCTGGTTAGTATGTCTAAACAGCGGACCGAAATCCCACGCATGCGTCGAATTGACACGACGCATGCGTGGAAGCATTGAACTCGCGCGATAGAGAACGTCGGTGTCGTCTACGTCACCGCATTCTCTGTCCGCGGGGATTTCGGTTTGATGGTATGTACAGCCTTCAGACCGAGCGGACATGTCCTGTGGTGTGTGTACGAGGCCTTACACAGGGGGCGGATCAGTAATGATCCGCCCCGTGAACCTCCGCTTGCTCAGCGGGGATCGCTCCGCTGAGCTGGCGGATGACAGAACGGTCCCCGCACACTTTTCTCCGCTCTCCTCTATGGGGGGATCGGATGAGCACGGAACGTCATTCTGTGTTCATCTGATCCGCAGACGGATGGGGGGAAAAATAGGGTTTTCCTCCATCTGCAGAATCGGAGGATTGCGGCACCGGGTGAGATCGGGTGTCAGCGGATGTTCATCCGCTGACACCTGCGATCTCATAGGGATCAATGTATGTCCCTTTTTACATCTGTACACGGATGGATGAAAAAGCAGACATACGGTCCACTCATGTGAAAGAGCCCTTACTGAGTGGGGCCACTGGCGTCCTGAACAACCAGTGAATAGCCTGGTTAAGGAGTGGGCCAGGGATCCGGCCGCCACATCCTTAAAGCATGAGTCAGCTGTCAGTGGGGTTACCCGCTGGCTGCTGAATGTTAAAACATTGCTGGCGATACAAAAATGTGGGGGGGGCATAAGCAAGCTTGCTAAACCCCCCCCCCCCCCCCCGAACTATTCTAAGCCTAATGCCCTTAACATGTTGCTGGGGATAAGGGCCTCTGCCCCCACAACTATGGTGGTTGTGGGAGGGGGGGGGGGGGGGTCTGCAGGTGTGCATGGTACTTGTACTCATTCACTGTAAAAGTAAATAAAAACACACATTTTTGGCAAGTCCTTTTATTGAAAATGTAAAAAAATAAAAAAGTCCCCTGCTGTAGATCCATCGTCAATCACAAGGCCCGCTGCCACCACCAACCTAGGGGGGGGAAAAGAAAGAAACCTCCGGTTGTGAAGAAAGCTCCCACCATCCGACAGCTCTTAAATAACTAGGTGCGTGGCCACCCAGTGATGTTGCTGGGTGGCACTGCCCCCTTGTGACATCACTGACTGAGGGCTTCCTGGGCCACTTCTTAGGAACCAGCTAATAACTGGTTAAGAACGCCAACGGCCTTCACTTTAACAAAACAAAAAAACTCTGCTAAATGGACAATACTGGCATTTAGGATCTGACATTTGTTTTTCTGCCAAAATGCTGTTGCTCCAGAACTTGCTGGCAGAGGTTTTTTTATTTTTTTCTGCCGCTAAGCTCTCCTGCCAAAAACACTGATAAAAGCCTATGTCTGAATGATCTCATAGGAGAACATGCAGTGTTTAGCGGCAGTTAAAAAAAACGAAAAGGAGCTGCGGCGGCACAACGCTATTGGCACTGCGCTGACAAGCCATTCACCTCTGCAGCTAGGGGTTTGGATCCCGGTCTCGGCTACATGTGAATTGAGTTTGGTGGTCTCAGCCCGGCTCCCGGTGGGTGTGCTATGCGAGGTAAGCTTGCTCTTAGTACGCCCACCCCCCTCCCACAAAAACCACCACACTTACACGCACTCGAAATTGGGTTAACATGCACGCACTTTGACCACGCGGTCTCTAAAAAGAGAGGCGAAGGACTAACGGGGCTGGTTGAGCTGGCAAATCCTCTCACTCCCTTATAGGGAGTCCCTCTGCCCCGTTGGGCTTCAAAGCGGAGCAGGTAGGGCGGGCTGTGTGGGAGGACCCCCTCACACACCCGCCATTGCCACCCGGGGCATGGAGAAAGGTGGCAGATTGCCTCTGGGGGAGGCCTGCCTACTCCCAACTCCTGCAGTCCGGCTCCTCTCTCGAGTACACGCACAAAATACACTTAAAAAAAAAAAAAAAAAAAAAAAGGTCCCTTCCCATTGTAGCTGTGGGACAGGAAGTAAAGGAGAATCTTCCCGATGGCATCAAACCGACAGATGTTGCGCTGTGTCACATGGAGCGCAGTAAGGAGTGAGGCCTCTTTATTTCCTAGCCGTCTCCTACGTTGTGCAGGACTGAGCACCTCCTCTTCCCCCAGAGCCTCACTCAGTACGATGCTCTGCTTTTGCCCTGGCACCACCTCATCCCCAGTCAGGCTCTGCTCTCCAGACCACCCTCCTGCACTTTCATGGGCCTTCTTCTTCTGTAAGTCTGAAATGCAAAACACCATAAACAAAATCATTTTGTAAAGAGCTATTTTCTGACATTGCATTGAGTTATGATTGGTTTCAATACGAATCAGAGTCCCTTTTAAAATTGAGTTCTAGGGTAAGTCGTGTATTCTTCTTAAAATGTTAGTGTGCAATTCTTCCAGATCTGTGCAGGAATCCCGTGTAAAACTTTGCCTCTGCACAGGAGCATTCTGTAATAGACTGGTCATTATTGCTCTTTTCTTGTCTCTGCCCTTCCGGTAGTTTTAAGTCCCTCCCACTCTCTGCACAGTGATGTCACTAATACTTTTTATAAGGTAAGATATGGGTTTGTAACTGCATTTGGTGCACACAGTGGATTTATATCTGTTGTGGCTACTGAGGAATACATTTATTTCAGTGTTTGTGAATGGAGTTCAGCTTTTAATCTGTTTGTCTTCTATTCTAGACTGCTGTAACCAATCACTGTTTCTGTTGCAGCTAATTTCCCTGAACATGTTGTGGACAATCTTCCTGCTGACTTAACTACTGGAATCTACTATGGCTGGGGCTGTGTTGGTGATGGGGAGATTCACAAAATGGTGATGAGTATTGGCTGGAATCCTTTCTACAAGAACACCAAAAAATCTGTGGTAAGACCCATTTTCTCAACAGCTCTTCCTATAGAATTCCCATTAGTAATGTTAAAGGGAATCTGTGCACATGTTCAAACTGTTGGCAGTAACTTTACTAACAAATACAGGTTAGGTTTCCTTTTCCCTGAGCAAGCATGAAAGTTTTTAGCCTGTATAGTTAAAATGTGGGTTTTCCATACAGCGGGTAAAATAAGTATTGGTACGTCACCATTTTTCAGGGTAAAAAAAATAATTTCTATATATATAATTAAAAAAAAAATTATAAAGATGTTTTATTGACATGAAATTGTCACCATATGTCAGCAACAACCCATAAATGCAAAGAAACTAGGGATCGTCCTATTATTGGCGGCTGATATTCACTTTTTTTTTTCCCTTAAGTATCTGGTACAAACTTACCTGAGATTACTGATTTTATTGCTTCCCTCCCGGTATTGTTCTTTAAAGCAGACAGTCAGCTTTATTGTAATAACAACCAATGCTGTTACAAGCAGTGGGAGGGGACATTGCTCTGTTTGGGTCCCGGATCTAGTAACGCGGAAGCGATGTCATGTCATCACTTCCTGGATTACTGGCATCTTAAAGGCGCCAGTTTAAACAAAATATAAAGTATTCTAAAATGCTGATCGTTGACGTTTTTTTAATAATTTCAAGTGCAGAGGAGGGGATTTGGGTCTTATAGACCCCCGATATCTCCATAAAGTGTACCTTTCACTGCCCATTGCTATCACAAGGGAGGTTTACAATCCTTTTGACAGCAATAACCGCGATTTAAAAAAAAAGTACATTTATTTTTTAATGTACAGAATATCGGCTATAGACCTGAGAGGTGGTCGAAATATCGACACCAAAAGAAATCTGATTCCCAAAATGTAATTTCTGAACGTATTTTGTTTTCTTCAAGAAACCAAAACGAGTATGTTCAGAAATTGGGTTGTGTAATAAAATGGAATGTCACAGGGAAAAAGTATTGAAGAAATGGAGGTGCAAAAGACATGGAAAGCCAAGACACCAGCTGAAATCTATCGGTAATTAGAAAGCAATCCGGCCTCTTGTCAGTGCAAATTATCAGCTGGTTCAGTCTCTGACGGCCTATAAAAAAGGTGTTTTATTACCAAGGTGTCACAGAAAAATCATCTCATGATGGGTAAAAGCACAGGGCTCTCAAGACCTTCGCAACCTTATTGTTGCAAAAAATACTGATGGCATTGGTTACAGAAGACTTTCTAAACTTCTGAATGTTCCAGTGAGCACTATTGGGACCATAATCCAGGTGCTTTTTGCAAGATTTTTGACAGGGAGTGCAAAGAATTATCAGAATTGTCCCTGAGCCGAGGACAACTTATGGCGAGCTTCAGAAAGACCTGGAATTGGCAGGTACGATTGTTTCAAAGAAAACCATAAGTAATGCACTCGACTGCCATGACCTGTATGCACGCTCACTATGCAAAGACTCCATTGCCAAAGAAAAAGCACAACATCTAGACAAGCCTGTAAAATACTGGGGGAATTCAGTCAGGTCGGATGAGACCAAAATGGAACTCTTTGTATGCCATAATACACACCATGTTTGGAGGTCAAATGGCCCTGCACATCACCCCAAAATACCCCCCATATCAACAGTGAAGTTTGGAGCAGGGAACATCATGGTGGCTGTTTTGTAGCATACAGTACTGGCAAACTTCAGGTTATTGAAGGAAGGATCAATGGATAAAATGTACCAAGACATTCTTGATAAAATTCTGCTACCATCTACCAGGATGATGAAGTTGAAACGAGGCAGGTGGACATTTTCAACAAGACAATGATCACAAAGCTAAAGAAACTCGCAATTTGGTTTCAAACAATGAAAATAAAGTTGCTAGAATAGCCCAGCCAATCGCCTGACTTAAATCCAATAGATAAATCTATGGAAAGAGCTAAAGATCAGAGTTCATAGTTCAGAAGCTTTTATACACCATTTTCTATATCAGCGGGAGCTACAGCAGAAATTTACCTTAAACACTTTAATTGTGTGTGTGTGTTTTTTTTTTTTTGGTGTGTTATTTTGGCCAAGTACATCTTGTTCTTGGCACCAAATTTCCATTCGGTGCACCTCCTAATTCAAAAAAATAAATAAAAATAATGTATAGATTATGACTTGCACCCTAAACACCCCCCCTCCAAAAAATGGCTTGTAAACTCAATTGCATGAAGCTAATCACCTTCTCGGTGGCACACAAAGCCATTTGACTTTCAACTGTGGTCATTTTGATTAGCTCAGCATGGCGGACAGATCGGACACATTTTTGGGACCATTGACAATATTACAGCACTCAGTGCTCTAATGCACGATTACTGTAAAAATTATACTGGCAGGGAAGGGTTTGATATTTTTGGGTGGCGAATAACTGTGTTCACTCTCTGTGTTCTAACTGAAGAAGGGGGGGTGGATTGGGACTTGCTAGGGGAAATGACAGATTGCTGTTCATGCATTGTTTGAACACATGATCAGTAATTTTCTCCCCAGAAAGAACCGGGATCTGTGTTTTACACAAGCGATCGTGGGTGCCTGGCGGTCATCTTTGACAATAAATGGCTTCAGACAAACACTAACCATAAGTGAAAAGTTTTTGTGTTTTTATCATTCATGTTCTCTAAAAAAAAAAAAAAAAAAAAAAATGGCAAAGAAATCATAAATTCTGCCAGGGTATGTCAACTTATGAGCACAACTGTGTGTGTCTATCCATCGTTGATACTTTGTGGTATTTGTCCAGGTGTGTGTTGGGATGAAAAGGTATTGCATGAATATAAAAAAAAAAAAAAGCCTAAACGTTCTAAGTACCCCTGTCAGAGGTAAATTGGTTGTCTCAACCCTCTAATTGTATTTGCTGGCAAGCTTGTTCTGTAGAAAATCAGACTTATTGGCAGAATCACCAGGTGAAAAAAAAGAATTGAGCCTAAAAAAGAGAAAACTTAGCATCCATCACATCTTGGGCCTCATGCACACTGGACGTTAAAATAACGTTGTAAAAACCCAAGTTGCAGTGAGTTTGAGTTTTTTTTTTCCCCTGCGTTTTTTGGCTTTTTTTTTTTTTTAAGTGTGTGTGTGTGTGTGTGTGTGTGTGGCGTGTTTTTGATCAGATAAAAAAAAAAAAACGCCACTACTCAAAACTAACAGCCTATGTGTGCATGGACACATAGGATAACATGATGGAGAATTTAATGACTGTAGAAAAACTGTCTACAGCCAAAAACAGCTGCTGTAAACGTCCAGTGTGCATGAGATCTAAGAATTGATAAGCTACGATACAATAAATGTTTTGCGTTTTAATACTGCTTGAATACATATTAACCCCATTTACTAGATCACTGAAGTAATTTAATTGTACGCTTGTTTATTTCAGGAAACTCATGTAATTCATCAGTTTGATGAAGACTTTTATGGTGAAATACTTAGCATAGTCATTGTGGGTTACATCAGGCCAGAAAAAAGTTTTGACTCATTAGGTGAGTATCTGGGAGGTACAAAATGGGTGTGTTGTCTCCCTAGCAAATAATTAAGCTTATTTAATCCATATGGGTCGTCTATATGCTTTTTAAGACACAGTAGCATCAGTACAGGACTCTGTCTATCATCAAACCTCCTACCTGAAAACTGTGTGTGTACAGACGGCTGTGCTTGTATCTGTGGCCGTTTTTGTTACAGAGCAGTTAGTAGGGTACTACTGGAGAGCCCTTTTCTTATTGCTTTCTAAACTGTTGAGCCTTTTTTTGTTGATGTTTTAAAGACTCCTATTTCAACCTATACTGGACAATTTCTTTGACATTATTTCATGTAGTTGCCTTTTGTGGTGTCTTCTCATTAACATTGTCCTGTAATGCGCCCCATTCATTTAAGTTTACCCAGGCAAGTTTGTTTTGAGACTGCAGACCTCATTTATGCCCTAGGTCAGTGATGGTGAACATTGGCACCCCAGATGTTTTGGAACTACGTTTCCCATGATGCTCAACTACATCATGAGCATCATGGGAAATGTTCCAAAACATCTTGGGTGCCAATGTTCACCATCACTGTCCTAGGTGGTCTTTGCTTTTCACCTTTTTATTGAGCATATTGTGCTAACTTTGTGTCCAGCTCTGGTTCCCCCCAGAGATCTAGGGCCATTAGGGTTTGCTTATCTGCCGATATTTTTAGGCAAATAAAATCCCTGTTTTGTTCTAAAATGTCCTAATGGAGCTGCTTCAGTTTCCAGGACCTTTCCTTCTTCCTTTTTTTTTTTTTTTCTAAGTGGACTCAAGTTGTTGTGCATGCCTGTGAGTTGCGAGATAAAGTGCCTCCTTTTGCCATTCAAGTTTAGTACAGTGTGTACCTCTTCAACTTTTCATCATATGGCTTCTGTGACTCATCTGTAAGGCCGTCTTCTGTTCACATATTTTCTATGTTTTTCAAAGTCATTGTTATCTGCCTCTCCAAATGCTAGTTTCAGCCCAAATGTTCTGCAAGCAGCCGTTTAACCACTTAAAGCGGTGGTTCACCCTCCATAACATTTTAGCATAAAATGAGGCATAGTAGCGCGAGCTACAGTATGCCTGTCTTTATTTTTTTTTTAGCCCTGTACTCACTGTGCAATCGTAGAGACAAGATTCCGACTCCCCGCGGGGAATGGGCGTTCCTATGGAGAGGGAAGGTGATTGACGGCCGGCTCTGGCATGTCGCGCTCCCCGAAGACAGCCGGAACAGGTCTCGGCGCCTGCGCACAGACTATGCGCAGGCGCCGTGAAGCGCCAAGTCCTATTTCGGCTATTTCCGGAGAAGCGTGACGTGCCAGAGCCGGCCGTCAATCACCTTCCCTCTCCATAGGAACGCCCATTCCCCGCGGGGAGTCGGAATCTTGTCTCTACGATTGCACAGTGAGTACGGGGCTAAAAAAATAAAGACAGGCATACTGTAGCTCGCGCTACTATGCCTCGTTTTATGCTAGAGGAAAAAATTTTTTTTTTTTTTTATTAATAGGGTGAACCCCCGCTTTAAGGACCTGCTCACGTACATATACGTCAGCAGCTGCTGCCACAACCGAAACTTTCATCTTTTCCGTGAGCAGTCCTGTAACCGATAATGGTGGTCTGTGCGGCGGATTTGCTGCGAGATCACCATTATCGGTGGCGGGAGAGGGGGCCCCCCTCTCCCGCGCCCTCTGCCGCTTATCGGAGCAGTCGGAAGCGATCGGGTTCTGTTCCGTGCTGGGTATAGAGACGAGTGAGGGAAAGATGGCCCCCACCCGTCTCCATACCATAGCAGCAGCGGCGTCAAAACGTCACTTCTGCCCATACTTCTTCAAGGCACTAAAAATAGCGGCGCTATGCCGTCAATTTGCCACGGGATTCGGCCGCTAGCGGGGCGGTATTAACCCCCCGTTGGTGGCCGATAAAGGGTTAATACCGCCCGCAATGCGCCTCTGCAGAGGCACATTGCGGGCGGTATTGCTGCGGTTTGCCATTGTTTGTTTTAAATAGGAAGAAGCGGTATACACGCCGCTCCTCTCACCACTCCAAAGATGCTGCTGACAGGAGATTTTTATTTATTTATTTTTTTTTATTTTTTCTCTCCCGCCAGCGAGTTTTTCAGGCGGTATAGCAGCGCTATTTTTAGTGCTGTACCGCCTGGAAAAACTCCTCAGTGTGAAAGGGGCATTACAGTAAATCACCAATTGTATACTCCATTGTCCCACACACCATTCCCATTTGACTTTTCACATTAGATTGCGATGGTGGTCTCAAGTGTGTGTGTGTGTGTGTGTGTGTGTGTGGTTGAGCTCCTGTGTGTGTTGTACACTTTCTCAGGAACTGGAGTGGATATCTTGTTTATAAAATATGAAGGTATTCTGCTTGAAGAGTGATTCACGTGAAATATCTGACATACTGGTTGTACCCAAGTTGATCGATCAACTTGGTTACGTTCAACCTGTCCATGCATGGTTCGAATCTCTGTTGGTCCCTTTTGAACCATAAGTTAAAAAAGGGACCAGTCAAGATTCGAACCGTCTGAGTGGCTTTACAGTGGCAGCCAAGTGGCCCCCAACTAACTTCTGCCGGAGAATAACTTCTGGCATATATCAGAGTGTCTTAAACATTCTAGGCCATAAATCATTTTCACTTTTTAAGATGACATATCCTAGATCCAAACCAAATATTAAAGCAGAGTTCCACCCATTTAAAAGTCAGCAACTTTATTTTAATAAACTGACACCCACCTGTCTCACGTTCAAATCTAATCTGGCTTTTCTATTCTTCAGGCTTATGAATGGTTTGCACCTGGTGGAGAACCCTCTGTATTTGCTCTTGTGAAGTCTTCTATTCTTGATTGTAGACTTTGACAATTTGCCCACCTCCTGGCGAAGTGTCCTTCACTTGTCTGGATGTTGCGAATTGGGTTTTCCTTACCATAGAGGGGATCCTGCGATCATCCACTACTATTGTCTTGCATGGATGTCAAGGTCTTTTTTATATTGCTGAGCTCACCAGTGCGTTCTGCATTCCTCAGAATGTACCAAACTGTTGATTGGCACTCCTAATGTTGCTGCTATCTCTCTGATGGATTTTTTTAGTTTTTGAAGCCTTGCAATGGTCTGCTTCACTTGCATGGACAGCTCCTTTGAACGCATGATGTGGGTTCACAGCAATAGATTCCAATTGCAAATACCACACTTGTAATCAACTCCAGAACTTTTACCTGCTTCATGGAGTAGCCCACACCTGGCCATGAAACCGCTTTTGATTCAAGGGTCCATTTTACTTTTGGTCCCTTAAAGGGGGGTGGCTATTCCCTATTCGCTGTAATTCCTAAATCCTTTCTCCCAATTTGGATGTACATACCCTCAAATTAAACCTGAGTGTGCACTTTCAGTGCGTATCCATTATAGAACTATAGCTTGAATATGTTTTGGTGAATACCTGAGAAAATCGAAAATTGTTCCGGAGTCCAAATATATATGGACCTAACTTTGTGTGTGTGTGTATATGCGCCTTAAGCGCGCGTGCACACACACTTTGATTTACTAAAAAAAAAAAGTCTTTCTCATTATTACAAGGAACTCATTTTGACGGACATGGTTTTTCTCAACAGATGCCCTTATTGCTGCGATTCACAGTGATATTGAAGAAGCCAAAAATCAACTGGACCTGCCAGAATTCAGAAAGTTGAAAGAGAAATATTTCAACAACTCGCACAAAATAATGAATGGCCATTGATGCTCGTCTCTAATTTTAGTAAATGAATTGCACTGTTATAACGTTTTTGGTCAAGTTAATTTTAGACCAACTCTTTCTCATTAAGGCTTGTTATGTATTTATTATTTAATATATATCTAGAACAGGTCTAAAAGTGATAAAACGGTCATCTTTGTAATGCACTTTTACACCCCCCCCCCCTTTATTTAATTTTTATTTGATTTATGGTTAAACAAAATATAAAACCACTGGGACAATCTGCTAGACTGAACACATCAGATGGACTAAATTGGTAAAGTGTAATTTTACATTTGTTATGTTACCCAATGATTCTACAGTTGTAGAATCTTTACATATTTGAGGTGAGGTTTTGTAATATGTTACATGAAAGCTACAGAAACGCACTACACTAAATCTCTTTTAATGTGGACATATACATTTTTGCTAAAGTGTTTACATACACAAATTTTAGCTCGATGCAGCTACCTATGTAAGTTATTTATTTTTGTTATCAGTGTAGACATCCATGACTCTTTCCATGCAACGCACAAGACGGCCAGTATAAGATTTTTTTTTTTATAATATTGCTTCCTACCTTCAGCTACCGTATATTAAAAGGGGAGGGGGAACCTCTGTCCATTCTGTGCACCACTCTACTGCTAATATTTGTTGCTTCCTGGTTTATAATAAAACCAATCTCAAATTGAATTCTCCCTAGTAAGTATCACTTTTTACTTCATGTTGAGGGAACTATGAACCCTACATACTAATCTAGAGCTTGTTTATGTAATATTTTGAAATGAAGTAATAAGGGCATTTAAGTTGTAACAATAATTATTTCTTGTTTGATACACAATGGCACCGCATTCTTCTAGAGTGCCCTGGGAACCCTACAACCTGGAGCATGCTGATAAGCAAATGTCAAAAGCTGTACCCCCCACCAACTGCATTTTACTATTGGGTCATCACTGTGGTGGGTTGGCCCATGATTGGGCAATGCTGTTGACAAGAGAAGATGGTCAAGATTTGTGTATTAGCACAACGTGGAACGTTTAAAAGTTCCTGCTATGACATGTAAGGGCAGTTTATTATTATGACCACGGTTTTTGTTTTAAAAAAAAAAAAAATCTCCAAGAGCCAAATGGGTAAAAATTTGTCAAATCTTACTGAATAGCAAAACGCTTTAAAAAGACACTATATATGGATGGTGTGTAAGAAACATGCTTAGAATCTGTTAATATCCAGCATACTTAAAACATTTTATACTTGATCTGTACCTCCCTGTATTTTTTTATAAACCATTTAAAATGTATCGATTTCTGCATGAAAAGCTGCTAATAATGGTAACATTTCCTGTATGATCAACATATATTTTACATTCCAGTATAATGTATTGAACGGATGGTTTAAACTGTTGAAGTACTTGGTGGGTGTGAACCCTTTTAAGGGTTTAGCAATCCATACAAGCATGGCACAACATGGAAGATGTAAGGTGAACGATGAAAGTGATCTAGGCATTACTTGGTTATGCATGAGTTTTCTGTTATATTGTGTTCATTATTGCCTATTTTATAATGATTGCAATCCATGTGCCTACATTTTTTGCTCTATTAAATTATGTATGATGGGGCTGTGTCTCATAGAAATGCAAAGCTGGTATTGCTTGGGGCTGGATGTTCAAAGTTTCTGCTGTTTGAAATTTATACTGTCATTAAGTTGCATCCCTTAAAGTGACCTTGTAATTTTTTCCTTTTTTTTTCTTTTAAATTCCTCTTGCCTTCAACTGCTTCCAGACCAGCCGCTGCGGTTTTACTGCAGCAGGTTGGCTCCGCCTTTTGGCCACTAGGAGTCGCACGCCGCCGGAGCTGATGCGAGTGCGATGACCGACAGGCCATCGCTCGTGACACAGTGAGAACCGGGATCTGTGTGTAAACGCACAAATCCCGGTTCTCTCAGCAGAGAGGTGTCTGATTATGTGTTCATACTAAGTATGAACACCAACTTCTCCCTCCTAGTTGGTCTCATCGCCCCCCTACTGTTAAACCCAACCCTACCAGTGACAATATGTTTATTTTTTTAAATTGTTGCTCTCTTGTTTATAGCACAGAAAATGAAAACTGCAGAAGTGAGCAAATACCACAAAAAAAAAATCTATTTGTGGGGAAAAAAGGATGTTTTTGTTTGGGTACAGTGACGCACGGCCACGCAATTGTCGGTTAAAGTGACACCGTACTGAATTGCCAAACAGTGTCCATGATGCATAACCCTGCTCCAGGGGCCCCAAAAGATCAACACACCTTAAAGTGTCCCCCCCCCCCACAGCAGACTTTGGGCGAACAACTGAATATTTTGAGAAACTCTTCCAAAGTGAGAGGAATTGCCCTGTTACATTTTAGCTATATATATATATATATATATATATATATATATATATATATATATATATATATATATTGTTTACAAATACACTTGTGTATAGCTAAACCCAATCACTAAAAAGCTGGTAATGTAATTTCAAACATTTTTCTTTCATCTTTTTATAGATGCAGAGTTCTTTAAAATGATACCTGGTGATTCTGTCATGAATGTCCTTGTTCTAGCACTGCCAGTTTTTTGCTGATGGCTGTCTCCCAGTTGTATTCCTGTGTTACATACACCACTGGTTTAAACTGCAGTTGCTCATGCTGCCACTCATTGACACAGTTGTAAATACTATGAAAGGTGGTTCAGAGCAATGATTTGCGGCTGACACTGAAGTGAGTGCATTCGGACAGGAAGTGGTTGCAAGAGGCTGGAGATTGGCACCATTGATCTGCAAGAAGCTTTTTGGGGAAACGGTTCTATTGAACAAAAAAAAAAATGGCTGATACAGTGTTTTAGCAGTTTTAAAATTTTTACTAAAAAACAAAACAAAAAAAGCTGTACAGCTAAACATGGAGGCTGGCAAACATGCATATTAGGAAAGGCAGGCAAAGTCAGAATCTCTAAAGGCCCGTACACACGATACAATTTATGGCCATAATTGTCTGATGGACATGTTGTGTCGGAGAATCCAACTGTGTGTATGCTCCATCAGACAATTGTTGGCTGAATTAACGACAACAAATGTTGGCTGTTCATGCTCACCAACTTTCTGGCAATAAATCTGTTACGTTGGATTATATGATCGTGTTTACATAAATCCATCCAACTAAAATACAAGCATGCATGCTCGGAACCTATGCTAAACATCAGACAACAATAGCAAGAGGTTGCCCAAAGGGTGGTGGTAAAGAGCTGAAAAACCATGTGGTTTGGAAAATGTTGGTCCGTCTGTATGTAGAACAAGTTCACGGCCAACACCCTTTGGACCAAAATCCACGGAAAAGTCAGATGGAAGTCCAATCGTGTGTATGAGGCTTAACACACTTATGCTGGCCATAAACCTATAGATTATCTGCAGATTTTCTATGGTTAGATAGAAAGTGCAACAGATTTCTCCATGTATGCTAAACTGAATGGAAGAATCTCCCACTGGTCCAAGCTTCAGTATCTTGCTAGTCAGCCTCACTGGCTCTCAACCTAAACAATGCCTGCACCCAATCGGAATGTTCAGGTAGCGGGGCTGACTAGCAAGATATGGAAGCTTGGGCCAGTGGGAGATTCTTCCATCCACACAGTTCAGAGTAAACGCAGGAATCTGACCATAGAAAATCTGCAGATAATCTATAGGTGTATGGCCAGTCTTGCTCCAAATTAGTGAAAGTGCAAAAACCAGTGAATGTACATGCCAGCCAAAGAGTAAGACCCCATTCACACCTGAGCGTTTTGTAGCTTCAAGCTACAAAACACTGGAGGGAAAAAAAAAAATCTATTCTCTATGGAGATGGTTCGCATCTCCACTCAAACGCCTGAAGCTCAAACAAGTTCTGGGACTTTTTTTTTAGGCAGATTTGGGTGTTTTTCTGCTTTTTACATTGGTGACCTTTTGACCTGTACAAAATTGCGGCAAAAATCGTGGTAAAATTGTGCGACTTTCTGCCTGAAAACGCTATGCTCAGGTGTGAATGAGGCCTAAGTATTAACGGCCATGTTGTCTCTGTACAGGTTTACTTTAAAACCAAATGTATTGCCATGTCTTAAAATTAAACAAATCTAAAAACAAGGGGGTTTTATCCTTTAATGGTGGATACAATTGGAATTTGTATTCAGCACCTTCAGCCATCTGTGTTTGTATTCCATCTTGGGTGCAACTGTTCATGTTGTAGTCAATCATCAGGTGTATTTTATGGAAAGTAGTCTATGCACCGTTGCCCACAATGATGTATAACCAGTGTGTGGCTCATTAACCACTTAAGACCCGGACAGGTTTTGCGATCCGGCACTGCGTCGCTTTAACAGACAATTGCGTGGTCGTGCGACGTGGCTCCCAAACAAAACTGGCGTCCTTTTTCTCCCACAAATAGAGCTTTCATTTGGTGGTGTTTGATCACCTCTGCGTTTTTTTTTATTTTCTGCGCTATAAACAAAGAGCGTAAATTTTGAAAAAAAAAATGCAATATTTTTTACTTTTTGCTATAATAAATATCCCCAAAAAAAAAAAAAAAAAAATATATATATAACATTTTTTTTCCTCAGTTTAGGCCGATGCGATTTATGTATTCTTCTACCTATTTTTGGTAAAAAAAAATTGCAATAAGCGTTTATCGGTTGGTTTGTGCCAAATTTATAGCGTTTACAAAATAGGGGATAGTTTTATTGCATTTTTTATTAATAATTTTTTTTTTTACTACTAATGGCGGCGATCAGCTTTTTATTTTTTTTCGTGACTGCGACTTTATGGCGGACAATTTTGACACATTTTTGGGACCATTGTCATTTTCAGAGCAAAACATGCATTTAAAATGCATTGTTTACTGTGAAAATGACAGTTGCAGTTTGGGAGTTAACCACAAGGGGGCGCTGAAGGGGTTATGTGTGACCTCCATGTGTGTTTACAATTGTAGGGGGTGTGACATTGATTGTGAACCCCTATAAAAGGGAACACACAATTGATAACGCCGTCACAGTGAAGAACGGGGAAGCCGTGTTTACATACAGCGCTCCCCGTTTTTCAGCTCTGGGGACCCCAGCAGCGAACGTGTCCCGGTGCTTTGGACCGGGTCGCGCGACCCACGGCTGGGTACTAGCACAGGACGTACCTGTACGTGCCCAGCCGTGCCATTCTGCTGACGTAAATGTGCAGGAGGCGGTCCTTAAGTGGTTAAAGACATATGTAATGACAGCTTTTGTTATCCCCTTTTTTTTTTTTTTTTTTTTTTTATAATTTTAACTCTACTTTTTTATTTTCTCCGAAACGAAACATCCAGAACGAGTTATTAGTCTTCAGTGCCAATTAGTCTCCATTCATACCTCTCCATTGTGCCTTTCATATGGTATGGCATCCCATTGCACCTGCATTTGTAGCTTGCCACAATTCATGATAGTGTGTTGCATCGTGTACTTTTTCAGCATGTTGGGTGTGTTGGCAGCCCATTCATTTTGAATAAGCTGCCTTAACATAGCGTGCAATATAGGACATTTTAACATGCAGCAAAGTAAATGGGCCCTCAATACTTCATATCATTGGAATTTAGTGAGTGCTATATTGTGCCTGTCCCTACAATTAATAGTTGGGCTGAGCAGAGTGTGTGATCCCTCACAGCTCTAAAAAATGTTTATTATAATATATCTTTTATATTCTTCCTTTTAGTCATAATATTTTGACTCTGGATATCCTAAATAGTGTGTGTTCTCAAAGTAATTGTTACCTTTCTGCAACTGTATCAAAGCTGAGCAGTTCTTTAAAGTGGTCCTGCCTATGGCAAAGTGATGGTATAACTTTTTTTTTTTTCCTTGCACTTCCAATCCAAGAGCTTGATATTTTATTGGCTTTCTCACAAAATGTATTGCTCAAAGTTCACTGTAATATAAACATCCTCTTTCCCTTGTTAATTGTTATCTGTAGCCATGGCCTTGTTGCTTTTGTTGTTCCTTTTTGTGCTGCTGTCTATTTTTTTTAAAGATATCTTATTTTGGTAGTGTGTATGTGTGTGAACAAAAAGTACAGAACGAATTTTAGGTGCAAATGTCATTTGTGTCAAATGTGTTTTTGAGCTATACTTGTATCATTTCTATGGCTGTTGTGTCTATAAAGGTGACCTCTGTCTTTAAAAAAAAGCATTTCTTTGCACTGGAGGGTGATGGAGGCTATTTGTGAAATGCTACAATGTGAAGATCCAGTTTACAATTCCCTTCCATACCACAACTACCTGTCTTAATCAGGGCTGTGGAGTCGGTAGATAAATACTCCGACTCCTCAGTTTTATGTACTTCCGACTCCGACTCCTCTGTATTAATATGCGAATGTATTTTATACATTCCTTGAGGGAAAGAAACGCAACCTACCACAGGACTACTGGCTGGGAAGCCAACAGTCTACTGTATTGCACAGTTTAAGCAAAAGACAAACACAATGAAAACAAAGTTTTATTAATTTTTTTGTATTAATCAATCAAGTGGCTGGATAGTAGCAGCAGGCATAAACATCAGGAACAGGATCTTTACCAGTTCAAAAATACAAACCACATTATTTGGTTGTTTTAGAACAAAAACAAAGCTTATCTATAATGAACCAAAAACAAAATCTGTAAAACCTAGAAATGGTTTATATTAATCTTGAAATGTAGTTCTAGGCTTAGCAAATGCAAATCAATTCAATGTAGAGTTCTAAGGAAGAGAATTGCCTCTGCCAGATCCTCTTTCATAGAGGCTCTTAAGTCAGACTTTATTATTTTTAGGGCTGAAAATAATCTTTCGACACTGACTTGGGTGGGTGGCATTGCAGTAACTATTCTGGCCACATCACTAACGATCTCTGGATAAACAAGGATGGCTTCTTCAACAGTAAGTTTTGATGAGCGATCATACTTTTCAACTTCTTTTAGTGCTTTATAAAACTCCTGTTGGAATTTTTTTATTTGGACACTTACTGGTTCTCTAACATGCGTTCCCTGTAAAAGCAGAACACAACACTATGGAAAGTATAAGTATTGCAGCTCCTAATTGTGCGTTGCGTGCCATATAGTGAAGCACATGAAAAGCATGCTTCTTCACGGTCACTTAACGTGTTCGTTTTGCGGTTACGTGAGGCACTGCATGCATTGGTCTTTATTCTTACAGTAGAGAGGTCATTAATTATAACTTTTTGTGAATTGGGACATTTAAACTTGCTTTTTTTTTTAATTCCAATCTAAATTTAGTAGGAGTCGGAGTTGGTGCATTGTTTGCCGACTCCGACTCCAGGTACCCAAAATTTCCCCCGACTCCGACTCCACAGCCCTGGTCTTAATATCCAAGGACCTCCAAAGAATCCGAGGGACCGAAAGCAGAACTAAACTCTCCTATCCCTCACAGCCAAGAAAGGCGCCATCCTGGTTCTCCTGCAATTGCCATTGGGATATGCTATGATGGCAGCTGCTTAAGGGCTTCAAAGGTCAGATGAGAGCTGACATAAGTACACTAGAAACTTGATGACGGCTGCCACAAGAGGCATGCCTTGAATGTAACTGTATTGGAAAAATTCAATTGGCGGGTTTAGTTCTGCTTGAAATTCCAAAAGACAGGTATGTATACCAAAGGGAGAGGGTTTGCAGAGTAACTGCACCATCCTCTGCTAAAAAAGAATTGCTTTGGATATAGATCACTTTAAATGGGTTTATATTACATAACGTAATATGCTGTTTTCAAACAGATATGTGTGTGTGTTTTGTAAACTGATCATTGTTAAAGCAGCACTGAAGGAACATGTGATTTCCATTAAATGTACTATTTTAATAAAATATCAATTCTAGTTTTGCCTCTGTTTTTACATGTCTCCTCTAAAGATTAAGCATGTCTCCCACTGTTTACGTTTCCAGAAGTTGCTAATTCTCTGTATAAAAGTTTTTTGTAGACTGGTCCCTCATGTTTACTCACAGTTGTGCACATATCAAACTTCTAATATTGAGACTGCATATCGCCTCCAAGCCAACTGTCAACCAGCTCCTAAAAATCTACCATTCAGTCCACGTGAATGTGGCAGTGATTCTCAACCCCAGTCCGCAAGTACCCCCAACGGGCCATGTTTTAGGAATTTCACTTAGATAAGAGCTACTGTATTTTATCAATACCATGTCATTGATATTAAATTAGAGCAGCTGTGCAAAGTAAAGGAAAACCTGAAAAACATGGCCCGTTGGGGGTTCTCGAGGACTAAGGTTGAGAACCGCTGGCTTAAAGTGGTGTTTTGACCTGTGTAAAATATTTTGTAACAATTGCAGCAAAATATTTTGTTTTTTGCACTTTATACTGTTGCTGCTTCCATCTATACTTCTTTTTTTCTTTTTTTAAATGCCTTTTTATTTTCTGTGTTTCATCTGAACTCTGTGCCATTGTTCTGGGTCATGAGCACCTATTTATTTCAATGACTACATGGTTTTAGCAGGTTACTCCTTTTACAATGGGTAACATTGTCGTTTTTCATATGGGCAGGCAGTTGATTATATTTCATTTTGTCATTCTGTTTATGGTTCCTTGCCTTTCTTCCCAAAAGTTTTCATGTTCAGGCACCAATTTTAAAGATAGTTACTTTTTTCCCAGTAGCAAATTTTATGGCCATTTTTACTGTTCCTTGTGTCTGTCTTTGCTGCATTCAAATCTGGTAATAATCACTTAGCTTATTTTTAATTCTAGATCGGGGGCCTCCAAAAAATGTAGTATGTGAGACAGATTTTTTTTTTTTTTTCTTAAAATATTGCTGAGCTCTGATTGGCATATTTTTCCAATAAGCCTTGTTGGTTTATAGATTAGAGTATCACCCCCAGTATCTTCTCAGATCCACCAGGCTTTTAAACACTAAAGCGTTGTCTCTGTAGAAGATGGCAGCAGGAGTGCAGCAATGTGCTGAATGCATTTTCATCAGAAGCATGGGTGGGAGTGTGTTATTTGGGAGGTGCACTCGCAATCTACAGAAGGGCTAAAAGTATGGATTGTAGAACAAATTTCTAGTACCCTCCAAATAGCAGAAAGATATAAAAAGCTATGTGAACCAGTAACATACTGGATCTTTTCTTTAAATACTTAACCCCCCCCCCCCCCCATGAGGCTCAATGAGGAAATGAAAACCCATACCATTTATATGAAATTGCGGCAATACCCCTTTCGTCTTCACCATTTGAGTATGGGTCCACCCACTTTTTTTTTTTTTTTTAAATGTAATTGTCACCCATTTTTTTTTTTTCATAAAACATTTTTTGATTGAAGTTCAATTTTATGTTATTGTCAATTCATAAAAAATGTTTATTTTTTTTTGCACACTAGACTCCAGATCGAAAATGAACCGGTTCCAAACAGAATAAAAATCTAAGTAATGTATTGTATTTTTGGACAAACTGTACTGATTAAAGGAAAATCGTACGATCTGTTGTGATCGGCTCTCGAAAGCTGTGTACTAATGATCAGATTATCGTACGATCTCTTCGCAAGCAATATTTTTCGTCTGATTTTCTGATTGTGTGTACTAGGCTTGTGGTGGAAATCTACCTGAACAACATGGGAGAAATCAAAGCTCAAACGACATGGCACACTATTTTTAAGGAGCTAACCTACCTCTCTCTTTGTGTTCTACCCGTGGACCTTCATTAGGGACACCTTTCTTCTCACTCCATTTCCATTTGGATCAGGAAAGTTATTTCTAGGGCCTATGCATTTAAGGAAAGCACTTCTCTTTTTCCTATGAGAGGCAAGTCCACCAGGGCTGTTGGTGTTTCTTGGGCTTTGCAGCAATAAGCATCCTGTCCTCAGATTAGCAAGGCCACTGCCTGGTCTTCTGTTATCAGTGGTTTGTTCAGGTTCTCTACCCACTTGCCGACCACCCACCGTCATTATACGGCAGCAGGTCGGCGCGAACCATCGTAGCTGTACATCGGTCCCTTTTAAGTGGGATAGCAAGCGTGCCGCTGCATCGTGGGGGTGCTGATGCTCTTGAACGGCAGTCGTGAGCGGCAGTACAGGTGTGTGTGTGTGTGTGCGCGCGCATCCCTGTTCTGTGAGGAAAGACAGATTGTGAGTACCTAATAGCTAGGAACCACAATCTGTCATTTCCTCCTACTTGAGTACCCTCCCCCTACAGTTAGAGCCTCACTAGGGAACACCTTGTTCGCCCCCTAGTGTTACCCCTTCCTTGCCAGTGACATTTTTACAGTAATCTGCATTTTTATAGCACTGATCGCTGTATTAATGCCAATGGTCCCAAACGTGTCAAGTGTCTGCCATAATGTTGCAGTCCAGATTAAAAATCACTACCATTAGTAAAGAAAAAAACATAATAAAAATGCTATAAATCTATCCCCTATTTTATAGATGCTATAACTTTTGTGCAAACCAATTTAAAAAATAAAATGTAGAAGAATACATGGCCTAAATTGAGAAAACAATTTAGCCTTTTTTTTTTTTTTAAATGGGGATATTTATTATAGCAAAAAGTACAAAATCTTGTGTTTTTTTTGTTGTTGTTTATAGCACAACAAATAAAAATAGCAGGGGGCGTGGCAAAGCCAGCAGCGAGGATGGACGCTTAACTGCAAAGCTCCTGTCACCTCAGAAAGCCCAGTGGATTCAGCGGCGAATTTCGGCAGCTTTTGTGAGTGGGAAGTATCCCAAACTCTAGCCATACCCACCCTACTTCCACTTCTGGCAGCTTTGGGAAAAAAAACACTACCCGGGACCGCCGTACCCAGCGCTGCCGAATCCGGGGAAGCGCCCTAGGAAAGACTGCGACTCCGGCCTAGTCGCGGAAGTCGCGGCCATCTTGGCTCCCCCAGCGGCGGCTCACAGCAACACTCCCGGCCTCACCGAGTGGGCTAGCACTCTACCACCTCCTGGAAAAGGGACAGCAAGACCGGGGGACATTACTGAGGCGCAACACAGCCTATCCTGTAGACCCGAAAGGCCGCGAAACCGACAGGTACCTCACGTTCGGTGGCCATATTGGTCCTCCCATAGAAGGCCTCCCTCACCCACCGCTGCCTCTCCTGATTCCCCACTGCTCCAAAACCCTCAGAGGTGATAACCGGAGGGACAGGGGACATTGCTATCACATATTTGGCTCGGTGTTGAACTGTTTGAGGGGCCACAACCTTTATATACACTTTTTATGCACTCTCGGCCTGGCAACCATACTGGTCCACCCTGAAGCTGCCTGTTTAACCCCATAGTGGCTGATTGTCAGTCAGCTATCTGCTCCCATACAGCACACAGCCCAGAGAAACATTATTATAAATCCCCCTGACCACACAAAGGACTATTGTTGCTGAACCTTGACAATATTCTGCCTGACAGAACGGAGGGCAGTTGGCTAGCTGGCTGGTTACAACTAATGATAGATACCTGCCCTTAGTAAGAACTGGATAGCATGGGCACTGCTTCCCGACGTTCTTCGGCTTCTCGCTCCTGTTCCCCGAGGGAAAATACAGAGCAACAGGGACAAAACACAGCGGAGCAGTTTCGCACCCCCCGCGGAAATATGGCGACGAACCGCCGAGGGTCCCCTCAAACTCAGACCCTGTCTCAATCCAGTCCCCAGTCACAAGCTGACATAGTGCTCATGACGCATGAATTAGACCCATAACATCCACCGATAAGAGACCAGGCCGGGACCGGCACCAACACTTTACCTCACCTTAGCATCTTGGATCTAAAGTCTGTGGCGGCTGATATAAAAGATACCCTTTCTGCAGCCATTGCAGAACTCCGCATTGATCTACGCTCCTTGTCTGATAGGGTCTCTCGCACCGAACAGACAATAGATGACCATGACATGGTTCTCCAGAAAAATAGACGACCATACCCTTCAGCTGAGAGAAGTAAATCGTCATCTAGAGGACCTAGATAACAGAGGTCGCCGCCGGAACCTGCGTGTGAGGGGCTTGCCTGAAGTAATTGAGGGAGATCAAGTCCAAAAGGAGATTGTCACCCTATTTAATTCCATTATAGGTAAACCCCCTCAGTCTAATATTGACTTCGAGAGAATACACCGGGCCCTCCGCCCCAAGGGGAGAGATACAGACCCCCCTAGGGATGTGATATGTTGCTTGCCCGACTTCAAGCTGAAAGAAGAGATACTGAGTCGGGCCAGAGGCCAAAAACTTAAATGCGGAGATGCTCCAGTTCAAATATACCAAGATCTCTCGGGAATTACACTACAACATAGACGTGACCTCAAACCTCTATTGGAAGCCTTGCAATCAAGAGAGATCAGGTACAAGTGGAAATTTCCTTTTTGCCTTTCAGCTTCACACCAAGGTCGCAATGCGGCACTGAGAGTGCCAGAGGATCTACCCAGATTCTGTGAAACACTCGGACTACCACCAATCTCAGTGCCCAATTGGTATGCACCTTATCGTCGATCAGTAGGTAGATGGGGTAAGCCGCCAGAGGTACCCATGGAAACCCAATCAGTAAGTTATCGCAGAAGAAGATCATCCTCCAGTTCCAGATTCTCCCAGGGACCCACGGGAGCAGGAAGGGACCAAGATCAGTCAACTCCTCTGGTAACCCGGAGGGCCAGAAGGGACAATTGTGAGTGATCTCCTGACATAATCTCATATTTATCCTCTTCATCAATAACATTACTAATATTGCTTGTTGATCAATCTTTGCCATCACCTAATAAGAGGATTGTTTCGCTTAAACCATTTCATTAGAGGAATATACAGCTTTTGCAGGTTGACTATCTATGTATAGTCATATTCTCTTGATAAGGGAGTGAATAACTGTTATCTTTGTTGTACTAGGTCTCTCAATATGTTAAGGGGACGTAACACTCCTGCTTTACCCAGACGAGTAATACGTACAAGGTAGAACCTATGCCCATACAGCAGGGTAGTACTTACCTCCCTCATTCCGAGAAGTGCAATAGGGAGATACTTTAGGCTCTGACACAAATATAGGGAGATAGCTACTAATATTCCTCTTTTCATTTTCATTTGTTTTTGATGTAATATTACATGGGCAATTCTCTATGGTCCCCCCTCTCCCAGGATACATTTGGCCTCATGGAGGCCTTTAAATAGTCATGATGGCGGAGGTGAGGTTCCCAGAATATTATTATTAGAGCCTGTAATTCGCTCTACTTTTGGGGCTAAATAACTCTCCAAGTTCAACTTTTGGCGTTTATGGTCTTGGCTACAACAAAAAGTATGCCAGCGATACTTTAGTAAACAGACGCACAAAAACTCCAAAATCTGGAGTGACATGCAAATAGGCATCTTAATTCTACATCAGAAATACTCATAGTGATCAGAAGATCACAACAGGACTGCAGAAACTCTCTGGTTTGTCTTGTAGTGTTAGTACTTCAATTATTTCTTATTCTTTGGCCCCTGAAGCAGGTAGATATGTCCCGGGCCGTTACTCTACTTTATCTTACTGTTGGCTAGTAGGAGGGTATTATTGGAATAATTTACAAAGTGTTAAAGATTTAACATAATCTTTTTTTTTTTTTTTTTTCAGCAAAGTGGACATTGGCGCCAACATATACCTCAGGGCTAGACTCACACTGAGAGATTCGGAAAATTATTTTATACCCTGCCAATATCCGGATATGCACTAAAGGGTAGGGGCTCTTATAATCTGAAAAACACGCTCCTTAATTTTGTCCTCTCTCAGTCTGACTCAAATCTGGGGTGGCGTGGACCCTCTATATTGTTTATCTACAGTTCATTTTTGGATCTAAGATTTAAAGTTTACTAAAAACGTTTCACTTCTGTTGTTTGGTTTTGGTCAGCCCCAAAACAGTGGTGCACCGGGGCTTCTGACCCCCCTTGGAGTGGAAGGCTTGGTGCACTCTGTACATCTCTGATTGTACTCTGTATATAGTAAGTGTGTGCGGATTTTATTCCTCCACTTAATCGGTATTTAAAAGTAATAGGGCATATGCCCTCATAGTTAATTTACACCCTGAATAGTTAGTCTCTTTAGACGCAAGTTTTACCCTTATTTGTCCCAGATCTTTCCCGATCCACGTTTTTTCCCTTTTTCTTTAGGTTTCCCCCTCTACAGAGATGTGTCCCATCCCGCCCCCACCAACCGTTGCGATAAAGAAGGGACCTTTAGACCACATCAAACTATATTCTTTAAACACACGAGGTTTAAATACCCCGGAGAAGCGTTCAAGCCTACTCTACACCCTTAAAAAGGAGAAAGTACACATTGCACTGGTCCAAGAAACTCACTTCCGTTCAGACGGAATTCCAAAACTGACGGATAGAAATTTCCCCATGGTCTTCCACGCATCCAACGAGTTTGCGAAATCTAAAGGGGTGTCGATATTAGTTTCCAAACAATGCCCCCTTCAAATCACAGACATCCAAAGGGATCCCCAGGGTAGATTCATCTTTATCCCAGGTTCCCTACACAACCTGACATATACCATAGCTAATATCTATGCCCCAAATACGAAACAAGTATCTTTTCTCCGTACGGTCCTCTACCAGCTAACAGCCTTCCAAAGGGGTACACTCATCCTTGGAGGAGATTTTAATGTCCCGTTAATGCCAACTCTCGACACATCAAATGGCTCTTCTTGTCTTAAATTCAGTGCCTTGAAGGCCATAAAATCAAGCTTGATTACACTATCCCTACACGATGCTTGGCGTACTTTACACCCAAACGAAAAAGACTTTACCTATTATTCACCTCTACACAAGAAATACTCGCGTATAGACTATTTTTTTCTTTCACAAAATGACCTCACCTCATTACTTGACGCTACTATTGAACCCATGTGGCTGTCGGATCATCATCCGATCACCATAACCCTGAAGACCCCCATTCACCGTCCCAAATCACAAATCTGGAGATTGGATGATTCCATTCTGTTGGATACCCAAAACAATATGTGCGTCTCTGAGGTTCTGTCAAATTACTTTGTTGAGAACTCGACAGCCGATACACCTGCACCATTAGTATGGGCTGCACACAAATGTGGGGTTCGGGGTACGTTCATTTCACTGACGGCCAAAAGGGCCAAGTTAAGAAAAGCACATATACAAGAACTCTCAGATAAAGTTAAGGCTTTGGAACACAGACACAAAAACACACTAGATACACACATTCATGAAGAATTGTTAAAAGCACGAGAAGAACTTTTGGGAGTAATCCGTAAGAAGCTTATACAGAAATACACCCTTACTAACAAGCTCTTTTACGAACACAGCAATAAATCAGGAAAACTATTAGCAGCCGCTATTCAAAAGAAGAAAGCCTCTTACACCATTGACAACATTACATCACCCTCCGGTGATCCCATGTGGACCACCACTGGTATTTCCGAACAGTTTGTACGTTACTTTTCCGGCCTCTATAACTTACATACAGAAACAGGTTCATCCCCCAAACCTGACAGAAAAACCTTAATCGAAAAATTCCTAAATGAGCATTGCCCCTCTTACTCCTCCCATGAGGATATATCTAACCTTGGTGACCCCATCACCAAGGAGGAAACCATTCAAGCTTTAAACCAACTCAAACCCGGGAAAAGCCCAGGGCCGGATGGTCTGCCAGTCAGTTATTATAAGACCTTCTCTGACCTATTGATCCCAAATTTCCTGACCACATACAACGAACTTCCTGACTCCCCTTACCAACCTAAAGACATCTTAGAGGCCCACATATCTTTAATCCCTAAACCGAACAAAGACACCACTCTAGTATGCAATTACCGCCCGATTTCGTTATTAAATGTTGACGTCAAACTATACGCAAAAATATTAGCCAATCGTATACTCCCACTAATCACCAAACTTATTTCGACTGACCAAGTGGGGTTTGTCCCGGGAAGAGAAGCCAGGGACAACTCTACTAAAGCCCTCAATGTGCACCATTGGTTAACCTCTTCTAAAAAAGCTGGATTTTTTTTATCCCTGGATGCGGAGAAGGCATTCGATAGAGTGGCCTGGGATTACATGTCGGCAGTTTTGTATAAAATAGGCATGCCACTTCGCCTTGTTCGAATGATTCTAATGTTGTACTCGGATCCCACAGCTTGAGTTAGGGTTAATGGCCACCTATCGATTGCCTTCCCCATAACCAATGGTACGCGTCAGGGTTGTCCCCTCTCCCCCCTTATTTTTATCCTTTCTATGAAACCCCTTCTCAGAAGGTTAAAAGAAAATTCTGCCATTAAAGGTGTCGAGGTCCGGGGAAAACAGTGTAAGATTTCCGCATATGCGGATGACGTTTTGATGTTTCTTTCGGACCCGATTACCACAATCCCCAACCTTCTTAAAGATTTTAAACTATTTAATACTCTATCCAACCTTCAAATTAATTTCGAGAAATCACTAGCATTGAACGTATCCCTCCCATCCAAGGTGGTCGAACTATGTAAACTAAATTTTCCCTTCAAATGGGAATCTGAACATATTACATATTTGGGTATTAAAATCCCGAAAGATCTGAAAAACTTATATACCCTGAATTTCCCTCCTGCCATTCAGGCTATTAAAGCAGATCTGGCTGATTGGAACATGGGAAGATTTTCATGGTTCGGTAGGGCAGCGATCCTTAAAATGAGTGTCCTCCCGCGGATTTTATACCTCTTCCAAGCAGTGCCGATTTCTTTGCCACAATCCTTTTTTGCAACATTTAAGAAACATTGCAGGTTATTCCTCTGGGCGTGCCAAACACCTAGATTAAATTGGAACAAACTTGTCCAACCAAAATGTAAGGGAGGTTTGGGTATACCAGACATCGCCCTATATCATAAAGCCTGTCACCTTACGAGGCTTGTCGATTGGCATCTCCATGGCCAGAATAAGGACTGGATTAGAATAGAAAATGCATTCCTTAGCTGTCCCTTATCCCACCTACCATGGATGGAATACCACTCGATTCCTAAGGCTTGCCTAGAACATCCTTTAATTGGCCCCACACTTAAAACATTTAAAACCGCATGCAAAGCCCTCAAATTGGTCCCCTCCCCTGGGCCTTTGACACCTCTGTCCCAAAGTCCAGACTAAACCCGGCATTATTTTTAAATACGCGGTGACGGACCCCGACCTCAAAACGCTCCGAGCTCATCAATTCTTTCGGAATGGTAATCTGCTTACTTACACAGACTTGACTTCAGTGTTCCCACACGTTGATCTGACGGTCTTTAGATACCTACAACTCAAACATTTTTTTGGGTCTACCCATATGCGACCACGGTGCTGTAGAGATCTTTCCCCTCTGGAAAAGATATGTGTGACCAAAGAACCCCAAAGACACTTGATTTCCAAAATGTATTCCTTGCTGGTCCCGGATGCGGCCCTTAGCCCTAACATACGCACAGCTTGGGATACTGATTTATCTTTCGCCCTTTCTGACGGGGATTGGGACCGCATCTGGGATTACACTCACAAGGGCTCCATAAACGTCTCAGCACAGGAGAACAGATACAAACTTTGTACCAGATGGTACCGGACACCTGAAAAACTCCATAAAATCTACCCAGCGGTCTCTCCAGATTGTTGGAGATGTGACGGGAAGAAAGGCTCATTATTACACATCTGGTGGGACTGTCCCTCGCTGGCTCAATTTTGGAAGGAGATACACGATAGTATAGTACAGATCACCACCATGCAGATCGCTTTCTCTCCAGCGCAATTCCTATTGCATCACACTCCTATACCAAAATCACAGTACCCGAATTCTTTAACGCTTCATCTTGTGAATGCAGCAACCCAATGCATTCCCTTGCACTGGAAATCTAAAACCCCTCCAACTCTAGAAGAATGGCACTCACGGCTCAACAAAATAGAGGAGATGGAACGGCTAATACACCAGGCTAAGGACATACATGAGAAATATAGAATTACATGGGACAGTTGGCTACATTACAAAGAATCCCTGACGTCAGGAACTACACCTACTTAGTCACTCATCTATTCTTCACTACTCCATCCCAGGCCCTGCACCTCCTTTTCCTCTCCGATCCTTGTTTTACCCCCCTTTCACCGTTTAGGGTAAAAAGTTCCTAAAGATATAGGATGAATATAGATTTTCCCGGGTTTTACAAGATGATCCTTAGGGGGGGGTTGGATCGTATTGGCTTAAAACCTTGGATGACTACCCTGGGCCATGTTAGAGACTCGACTTGTTTTCTCCCTCCTATCGTTTCTCACAGAATGTTCCTTTTATGGGGCGTGTGGGTTGGAGTGTATTCTTTAGTATTTTCCCCTCCTCCTCCCCCTTTTTTTTTTTTTTTTGATTTTATATATATATACACTTGAACGTTTTCTCTAATGGGCTGTATGGATGCTCAATAAATTTAGCCTTAACTTTTTGTCTATGATAGGACTGTTTATGATTTGGCTGTTCATAACATAACATGGTCTTTGTTGTAATCCACATAATTCTGACTTGCTTTTACATCATTGAAAATTTATTGCAATGTACTTGTATTACATTTCTGTATTGTCAAAATATTCAATAAAATACTTTGGGAAAAAAAAAAAAAATAGCAGAGATAATCAAATACCACCAAAATAAAGCTCTATTTGTGGGGAAAAAAGGACATGAATTTTGTTTGGGTACAGCATTGCACGACTGCGTGATTGTCAGTTAAAATGATGCAGTGATGAATCGGAAAAAATGGCTCAATCAATGGTCACCGATTCTGAAATGGTTAACCCTTGGTTTTTGCGTAGGCCTTTTGGCAGTTCTGTTTGCTTTTGGTGTTACCGATTCCTCATTTTATTGCACTGGTACATCCATGAATACAAGTCCTGTGTCCTGTACTGCAGGGGTAATTAATTAAAATTTAAGGAGGTCCGGTACCTAAAAGAGTCCGGCTGAGTCCATGAATGATTGTACAAGTCTTCTTTCCTTTTTTTTGGTGCAAGCCGAGCTCTCTGGCACTTTTCTTACCGTTTCCCTCCACACACTCTGGTAATATGTAAATGTCCCTAATAGTGTTGACCTTACATCAAGTGCCCCTACCAGAGTAATTCATTATAGTGCCCCGTTATACTACCCCCATAAATCAGTTGCCACCATCCAGTATCCCATTATATCAAGTGTCCCAATCAGAGTGCCCACTTGCATCATGTTTCTTCATCAGTGTGCCCCCTTAGACCTGGTGTCTCCCATCAGTGTGCCCCCTTACATTAGGTGCCATCACCAGAGTGCTCATTTACATTAGGTGTGCCCATCAGTGTCCCCATCAGGTGTGCCCCTTTACATCAAGTGTCCCAATCACAGTACCACCTTACATCAGGTGTCCCCATCAGAGTGCCCTCTTAACATAATATGTGTGTGCCCCCTTAACATAAAATGTGCCTATTAGCATGCCCCTTATTTTATGTTAAGGAGCACTCTGATGGGTACATTTATGTTAGGGGGCATGTTAATGGGCATATTATGTTGTACCTATCACTGTGCCCCTTAACATAAAATGTGCCCATCAGTGTGCCCCTTATTTTATGTTAAGGGGTACACTGATGGGCACATTTTGTTGTGCCCATTAGAGTGAACCTTGCATTAAATCTGCCCATCATTTGTGTCCCTTAAGATAAAATGTGCCCATCATCGTGCCCCCTGTAAACACCCCACATACCTTGAGACAGACAGGGAGCTGGAGCCAGCAGAGGTAACAAGCTACTGGGGGCGAGGGCTGCATCGGGAGTCATGCTGAAGGGGGTGGGCACACATATCACATCATACCTCGCGGCCGACCGAGTGAGTGTCGGGAGCCGCACGATAATGAGCAGCAGGGATGGGGCGCACATGTGACGTCATTGGTTGCAGGGACGCTGGCGGTCCCAGCAACCAATGACTGCTGAGCTGAGGAATAGGGGTGTGACACTGTACACTGGTGGCCTAACAGTTCAGACAGGAGTGTCGCTTGGTCTGTGTTCGGACCACTGGCTGCAATTTAATGATGGCTGCTGTACTGTATCAATAAGTTATTGGAAGACTTTACTTACCTGTAAATTCTTTATCTTTGAGTACAGTACACGACACATGTCCCTCATCTCTGTATCTTGATCACTTGTTAAAAAAGCAAGTTTTTTTTTTTTCCATTGTCCGGTCACCTAAAGGTAGCTTGTATATACCACATGGGCTATAAATATAAGTCCTGTGCCCTGTTATGTACTCCAAGATAAGAAATTTACAGTTAAGCGGACACCTGGATGTTCGGGTTCGATGGATTCAGCCGAACTTCGGAAAAAAGTCCGGGTTCGGGACCTGAACTTGACCCCGAACCCCATTGAAGTCAATGGGGACTTGAACTTTTCAGTTCTAAAATGTCTCTAAAAAACTAATGGAAAGGGCTAGAGGGCTGCAAATGGCAGCAAAATGTTGGTAAGAGCATGTCAAGTACTCTGCAAACAAATGTGGATAGGGAAATAACTTAAAGTAACATAAAAAAAATAAAAGAAACACTGCAAAATACATATTTTTGCCCTAAATTGGTGTTTTTTTAATAGAACAATAGCTAAAGTGTTTATCTCACACGTACAGATATGGAGGAAACACTGCAAAATATATATTTTTGCCCTAAATGGGTGTTTTTTCAATAGAAGAACACTAGCTAAAGTGTTTATCTCACACCTACAGATATGGAGGAAACACTGCAAATTTTTTTTTTCCCTAAATGGATGTTTTTTGAATAGCACAATAGAAGAAAAGTATATAAAGGGTGTATCTCACATGTACAGATATGGTGGAAACACTGCAATTTTTTTTGTTGTTGCCCTAAATGGATGTTTTTTGAATAGCACAATATAAGAAAAGTATCTAAAGGGTGTATCTCACAGGAACATATGCAGTGCTGGTGTAATTTGATTTCTGAAGCAGGACTGACTCCTATGTATTTCTCTCCCTATAAGCAAACCCAGGAACCTTTCCCTAAAGTATCTAATGCAGAGTATCTCACAGGAACATATGCAGTGCTGGTGTAATTTGATTTCTGAAGCAGGACTGACTCCTATATATTTCTCTCCCTATAAGCAAAACCAGGAACCTTTCCCTAAAGTATCTAATGCAGAGTATCTCACAGGAACATATGCAGTGCTGGTGTAATTTGATTTTTGAAGCAGGACTGACTCCTATGTATTTCTCTCCCTATAAGCAAAACTAGGAACCTTTCCCTAAAGTATCTAATGCAGAGTATCTCACAGTAACATATGCAGCGCTGGTGTAATTTGATTTCTGAAGCAGGACAGTCTGACTTCTATCTAATTCTCTCCCTCAGCGCAGCAGCAGCAGCCTTTCCCTACCCTATCTAAAGCAGAGTGACGTGCTGTGCTATGTGCCTCTAGCTTATATAGAGGCTGGGTCACATGCTGCATTGGCCAATCACAGCCATGCCATTAGTAGGCATGGCTGTGATGGCTTCTAGGTCACACGAGTAAAACAAATGTTGATTGGCTGCCCTGCAGCGCGCCATTACATTGCTGAACACCAAACCCGAACTTACAGCAAATTGTTCGAGTCCAGGTACCAAAAACCCAAAAGTCCGGTACGAACCCGAACTTTACAGTTCGGGTTCGCTCAACCCTAAAAAAGACACTATTTCATGTGCAAATAACTGAATTCCTTTGTACAAGAATTGTAATGCAGTTGTTTTTTTCCCCCTAGTATTGTCTTCTCCTGAACTTGGTTTCTGTGTGAGGGCCAGTCATCTTAATAGAGGAGAACGCTTTGCTTACTCATGCCCGAGCTTTTCCTGTAACAACTGGTGATCTGATGTCTAGCCAAGAAATATTCAGAGAGCAGCATAGGAGGTGCATCTACAGAATTAATGAAGCAGAAGAAGAGAGATCCTTGTACTGCAACTCTTCAAGTACAACTATTTCTCCACCAAGAACAGTGAGCAGCACACAAAGTACATCAACAGATCTCGCATTAAATCCTGCAGCCTAGCAGTTTGGAGCACTGGTGTCTTCGATGCACTTCAGAATTACAACTATTAGGTTCAAGACATAGAAGTTTATAGGCACAGTAAGTGCACCTGTAAGTAGGTGCAGTTAGCTAGTCTGCCACTTGCTGGCTTTGTACCAAATAGTGTGGTAAAAGGGAAGTGTATGTAATTAGGTGTTAGGTCGCCTTTTGCAGTGGTCATCAACCCCTGTCCTCAGGACACACTAACAGGCCAGGTTTGCAAGATAACTGAAATACATCACAGCTGATATAATTTGATATAATTTGCTGCTCAGTGATTGCAGTATTCTGGTAATACATAAAACCTGGCCTGTTAGTGGGCCCTGAGGACAGGGTTGATGACCACTGGCCTTTTGGACAAAGCCTTCCTGTAGTAATGAATTGGGTGGAGCCATATAAATACCAGGAGGGAAGGGGCTGAGTGGCCTGGGGCATGGGAGCCAAACACCCCACAACCAGGCGCATGTAGTCAGCTGCTGCCAAGGGCCCTTCATGGGGCTGAACTCTGGGTGAGGTCGTTTAACACCCACAAGAACTATCTGTAGTCGCTCTGACTCAAATAGTGGACTGTGGGCAGCATGCAAAAGGCCTTTTAGGCCAGGCTCCGTGTACTCTGACATGAGTACTAGTACACCCGGTAGTGAGGGTAACATTCGGGAGTGTGCAGTGTTTTGGTGCCAATATCTGACCAATCATGAGCCCAAAACGCACTACTATGTTTCTGAGGAATTTAGGAAAAAAGTGAAATCTTTCAGTGTACTAAACCCATATGTTCTGTATCCTCAAAGAAGATTAGCCCATATATCATAACTTAATCCTTTTATAATAGTTATGATATATGGTCATTTGAAACCCCTAAAACTAAATACATTTGTTAACACAACATTGTTAGTGAGAAACAAAGGTGTAAAATGTCCCCTACACTAACAAAAATAAAAGGAAAATGTGTAAACCTGCTCAACCTTGGCCATCTTGTTAAGCCAGAGGGAGAGACGTAGGTACATAGGAGAACCTCCATCTGCTAACATGTTTCAACTCCTAAGGTGTCTTAATCAGGACACTGGAACAATGGCGAATCTGGAACAGTATATAACACTGCTCCCAATTTACTACAGCAATATAATAGTAATATGGCTTTCAGCAGCAGAAACCTCCAGACAGCAGTTTGTCAATCCCAGCTGTACGATCTGGCAATAACACAGCCCTACAGCAGCCATGTGCACAGCTCTCTCTCTTGCTGCAGAATCAATCTGCAGTCCCGCAGTCTGGCAATTAGGGGTCCTGTCCTCTGGCTCTCAGTATGGGAACAATGTTAGCTTTGAGCCTTCATTTCCCAGGCTGTCAGCCCACAAAGGACCCCACTGCTCTCGCTCTTTCTGTTGAGTCCCGAGGGTGTAGCTAAACAGTTCCTGACATAGGGGCCAATCAAATCCCCTACTTGCCCTGTTACTAGGGGCGGACATAGTCCAGGTGGCAGCCAATGAAAGTTGTCTTTGGCTCCCTTTTCCCTGTAGTTATCCAGTAGAGGAAAATAATTGTAGGTTCAGTAACAATTTTTAGATTTTCTTGCTCATATGATTGGCTGTTTTAGCTCTTTGCATTTTTTTTCTTAGTACAACGCTGGAACCAATCATGTGGCTATAGTATAAAAGGCAGCACTTTGGATATCTGAAATAGCAAGCTACACATTTTTCACATGGCAGGTCTCCTTTAAATTATTATTATACAGGATTTATATAGTGCCAACAGTTTACGCAGCGCTTTACAACATGACGACAGACAGTAAATACAAATACAATACACTTTAATACGGTAGGAATCAGAGGGTCCTGCCCCTTAAGCCCCGTACACACGATCGATCGCGTGTATGAGGTATTAGAGCTTACAATCTAAGAATATTACACACCCTCCAAATACTGCAGAAAGTCATTGTAATTTGTTTTTATTTTAGTGTTTGTGTGTTAGATCCAAACCCAGCATCTGTCCTAATTAAATCTAACTAGAAAAAGACAGCATTCAAATATTTTCTTCTTTTTTTAATAATACTTAGAAATGATTCCAGATGAATTGCTTCAATTAAAATGTACGTTTCCTTTTCTTTTTCTTTTTCTTTTTTTTGCTTTCCTGGGTAATTATTTTCTGTTTACAACCACTGACAGTACTTTACTGTACCTATAAACACTAGACAAAACAGGCATTAATTACCAGAAAATGGGAGACATTTTACTACAGTCAGAGAAAATATTGTATTTATTTTGTATTTTTTTGCATGGAAAAGTAGATTCATTAATTATAAATATTATAGAGCAGCACGCATACAGTATGTCTTTGATGATCCTTATTACGCAACCTGGTTATTTCTTGCCAAAAAAAACACTGCTGTTTCCAAGCTGCCTCGTTATGGTCACTTGATCTTTGGCTGAAGGAAGTATTGTGTATATTTTATTACAGTATCACTACAAAGATTCTTTTGTTTTCCTGTACTTCCTCTATTATAGACTTGCACTCACATACAAGGATCAGCCAAAAGCGGAGGCTGCATATGTACTCAACAAATAAGGCCATCGCCATTTATGTGAACTGTACTCTTAAATGTTTTTTCTTTTTCATTTACATAAACTGATTAGATACAACGTACATAAGGCAGGGGCTTTGGATATGTTTTTTTATTCGATGAAGTGGGGTCTACAGCCCCAGGGGTTCCCAAGGAAAATAATTAGGCAGCCTGTGTCACTGCAAATTATGGGTGTGGAAAAATGTCACAGATCCTCCAGATCCAAAGTAGAATTTATGCCTGACTCTAGCTTGTGTTAAAAATGTCTCTTCCTGCTACCTATGCTGACTAACCTATTTAAAAATAATGTGTATACCTACCTGTTTGCAGCCCACTTCAGTCTGTGTCAATCAGCAGCAGCTGCATGGGAGAGGAGGGAGAGCTGTCAATGGCTGATACATGGAAGCCTAAGAGTGATGCAGGGTCAGTGCTATCACTAGGCAAACTAGGCAGCCGCCTAGGGCTCTGCTGCCTAGGGCGCCCGGCCACTGGTGTTCCTACTCTCTTCTCTCTGCAGCAAGTAACTAAGTCTCAACATCAGCAGGCAGCCACCGCTACGTTCACACATAGTTTCAGAGACGCAGTGGTGGCGGAGGACTGTGTCTGTGTCACGACTCCTGAATGAATGGAAGCAAGCAAACATTCATTAATGGGCACTGGTAGGTTGCATTGATGGGCGCTGGTGAGGCTGCATTTGATGGGAGCTGGTGAGGCTGCATTTGATGGGCGCTGGTGGGGATGCATTTGATGGGCGCTGGTGAGGCAGCACTTGATTGGCGCTGGTGAGGCAGCATTTGATGGGTGCTGGTGAGGCTGCATTTGATGGGAGCTGGCGAGGCTGCATTGATGGGTGCTGGTGAGGCTGCATTTGATGGGTGCTGGTGGGGCTGCATTTGATGGGAGCTGGTGAGGCAGCATTTGATGGGTGCTGGTGAGGCTGCATTTGATGGGTGCTGGTGGGGCTGCATTTGATGGGCGCTGGTAGGCTGCATTTGATGGGCGCTGGTGAGGCAGCATTTGATGGGTGCTGGTGAGGCTGCATTTGATGGGAGCTGGCGAGGCTGCATTGATGGGTGCTGGTGAGGCAGCATTTGATGGGTGCTGGTGGGGCTGCATTTGATGGGCGCTGGTAGGCTGCATTTGATGGGCGCTGGTGAGGCAGCATTTGATGGGTGCTGGTGAGGCTGCATTTGATGGGAGCTGGCGAGGCTGCATTGATGGGTGCTGGTGAGGCTGCATTTGATGGGAGCTGGTGAGGCTGCAATTTGATGGGAGCTGGTGAGGCTGCATTTGATGGGCGCTGGTGAGGCTGCATTTGATGGGCGCTGGTGAGGCTGCATTTGATGGGTGTTGGTGGGGCTGCATTTGATGGGCGCTGGTGAGGCTGCAATTTGATGGGAGCTGGTGAGGCTGCATTTGATGTGCGCTGGTGAGGCTGCATTTGATGGGAGCTGGTGAGGCTGCAATTTGATGGGAGCTGGTGAGGCTGCATTTGATGGGAGCTGGTGAGGCTGCATTTGATGGGCGCTGGTGAGGCTGCATTTGATGGGCGCTGGTGAGGCAGCATTTGATGGGTGCTGGTGAGGCTGCATTTGATGGGCGCTGGTGAGGCTGCATTTGATGGGTGCTGGTGAGGCTGCATTTGATGGGAGCTGGTGAGGCTGCATTGATGGGTGCTGGTGAAGCTGCATTTGATGGGCGCTGGTGAGGCTGCATTTGACGGGCGCTGGTGAGGCAGCATTTGACGGGTGCTGGTGAGGCTGAATTTGATGGGCGCTGGTGAGGCAGCATTTGATGGGTGCTGGTGAGGCTGCATTTGATGGGAGCTGGTGAGGCTGCATTGATGGGTGCTGGTGAAGCAGCATTTGATGGGTGCTGGTGAGGCAGCATTTGATGGGCGCTGGTGAGGCAGCATTTGATGGGCACTGGTGAGGCTAAATTTGATGGGCACTGGTGAGGCTGCATTTGATGGGCACTGGTGAGGCTAAATTTGATGGGCACTGGTGAGGCTAAATTTAATGGGCTCTTCATTAAAAAGTGGGGTATACATGGGCAGGGCAAAGGGGTTGGAGTCAGGGGTTGAGCCAAGGGGGTTGGCAATATTAGGTTTTGCCTAGGGTGTCCTTTCACCAGCCCTGGTGTGATGTCGCTGCTTCTAGAATTCCCAACTGTTGTAGAGTGCTTCCTCCTCTCCCCTGCAGCCACCACTCACTGCCACAGATCATGTGACCTGAGTGGACTGCAACTAGGTATTATTACCTAATTATTATTAGGTAAGTATTATCATTTTTTATAACTTTTTTTACATAGGCTAGTTAGCATAATGAGCAGTAGGAGGGAGGGGACATTTTTGCATGAGCACAGAGGGATCGGATAAACATGGACCGTCTGTCCGTGTTCACCCGATAAGCTCTGCAGACGGATGGAAAAATAGGATTTTCCTCCGTCTGCAGAATTGGACCATAGCGGGGACCGATGAGATCAGGTGTCAGCGGATGTTCATCCGCTGACACCCGCTATCCCATAGGGATTAATGTATGTCCGTATTTCATCCAAAAACGGATGGATGAAATACAGACATACTGTCCGCATGTGTGAAAAGGCCCTAAGAGTCACCTGCTCTTTCAGTTCCTCTACTTTGTTGCGCATTCCCATTTCTGCTGCCTAACCCTGCATGCCTACCTTGGAAGGGAGGTCCTGTAAGAGCAATCCAATGCCTTGCTCCATTAGCACTACTGTTACTGAGGGAAGTTGTGAGGACCCCAAGCTATCAGAGCTGGATGGGAAGTTAGGTGCAAGAAAGACCAATGTTGGTATAGGGGATGCCAGTGGCTCCTGAAGCACACGTTCCCTTTATGGAAGTCTCAGAGTGGTCATTATGTTGCTGAGATGTGCCTCGTGGCTTGGCAACACCATACTGAATAGTTCTCCCGCCTGAAGGAAAGTAATGTACCTTCTGCTGATTTTTTTTCTTTTTGATAAACTTGGGCTTTGTTTGGATCTGGGCTTTAAATTCAGCTTAAAAAAATCATCACAATGAATCAGAGCTCTACTTTGTGCAGCCACTTGCTTTCATAGCCAACCTTGCCTCCCCATTTTCAATATTTTGAAATCTGCAACTTTTATTAAAAAAAAAACCTAATAATCATGCATTGAAGGTTGTTGTTCAGATACTTCCTGTTACAGGGGGACAACACTCTATCCTATTTCACAAACACATTACGCTAGCATGGTCTCCTGTTATCACCATTAATAAACCTGCACAGAGAAATGTCATGCAGCCATTGTTGGAGTGCATATAGAGCAGAAACAACTTCAAAGAGGCTGCAGGTGATCAGCAACACTGAGATGCAACAAAGAAAAAAAAGGTGAAATTAAGTGTTTTATTTAAAAATGGCAATTGTTTACAAAGTGATCCAGAAAACTAAACGTGATCCAGTTAACCTCCCTGGCGGTATGATTCTGTCTGGAATTACGTACCAAAAGCGGTACAATTATTTTGCAAGGAAATTTGGCGTTTTATACTGTAGGCCTGTAATTTTTAGAAATAACTCACATAAATCTGACCAAGCAAGAGTCTTGTAGGCATCCCGGGTATGATTTTTTTTTCTAAAACAAAATTATAAATTATAATATAATAAATAATTATAAATAATTATAACAAATAATAATATAATTATAATAAAAATTATTCAATAATGTAATCAACTCAAAATCACTGAAATTTGCTCAGTTGCAGAATTGTCGCTGTCATTATTATTTTTTTTTTATGACGAATTTCCCCACAAATCGCTATCGCACAATTCTGCAAGTGATTATAATTTATTATCGCTGTTTTCTAGCTGATCTAAAACCATTTTTGACATAAAGGGACACTTTTGGACAATCTACAGTTTTTAGGCAGAAAGAACATTTTTTATTATATAAAAGTACATGCAGGGCACTGGGCAGACCACTAGGGACAAGGGGGGTGTGTCTTTTTTACATACAGTACTGTAATCTGTAAGATTACAGTATACTGTATGTAAAGTGTTTGTTTACTTTTTGGAATTTGGCGCCGTTCTCCACCCCCGTGCGTCGTAACGTCGCAGGGAACGGAGATCGGCGGCACACGGACACTGTGAATCGAGCGAGGAGGACCCGCTCGCTCACACAGCGGGGTGGCATCGCTGGATCCAGGGACAAGGTGAGTAACTTGCCTGTGGATCCAGCGAAAGGTAAGCCGCGCCGCTGCACGTCCACCCCGAGCGTGACTCGGGGATACCGATCTTAGCATTGAGAACCAACCCCGAGTCACGCTCGGGGATACCGCCAGGGAGGTTAAAGTGGTTCTAAAGTCTCAATGAAATTTACATAGGATCCCTGATAAATCCATTAATATATATTTTTTTAATGTTCATAACCCCACACATTTATACATATCAGCTGCAGGCTCATTGCTATTTGTTCCCAATTGTATCTACTTTTGGCTAAGGAGCATGCTCCTGGGCAAAACATGAACCTTTTTGGGACGACATGTTCCGTTCCAGCAGCCTTTGCGCTAGTGCATGTTCCACATTTACATGGACACAATAGTTGACATGAGGCCAATCATAGTCACTTCTGTAATCAGCCTCACAGACACTCCCACACTCACCTCCCAGATGAGCCCATACCACCCCTCCCAGCCATGCCTTTACTGTGCTTACAGACATGACAATGGATGCACAAATAGGATCAGTCGTCAGCAGCTCTCATCATCTGCTCCGCATGCTACGTAGACTCATCCCCTTTATCCCGAAAGAAGACACGGCAGTAGTTGTCGGAACAATCATCAACTCACGACTCGACTACGCAAACTCCCTCTACTTAGGGCTACCAAAATACCAGATGGCGCGTCTACAAGTCGTCCAGAACACGGCAGCCAGACTGGTAACAGGTAAAAAGCCGTGGGAATCAGTCGCCCCAGTCTTGAGGTCCCTCCACTGGCTGTCCGTACAGGACCGGGTGACATTCAAGACGCTCTGCCTCACCCACAAATGTTCACAGGGAAAAGCTCCTCAATACTTATGCGAGAAAATAAAACCGTACGTCACCAAGCGCATGCTTCGGTCAACCAACCAAAACCTTCTCCAAATTCCTAAATCCCGCTACAAATCGAAAGGAGAACGAAGATTCTCGGTCCAAGGACCACGGCTCTGGAATGCTCTACCCACGACCATCCGCTTGGAAGAAAACCATCGGGCATTCAGGAAAAAGCTAAAGACCCACCTCTTCTGAAAGATCTGTACTACTCTGGATGACAAGCGCCTTGAGGCGATTAAGTTCGCATTTGCTGCGCTATACAAGTTACTCACTCACTCACTCACTCACATATCTAGTCTACAATACTCCGTCTCTGGCCAGCACTTTCCTGGGAAGGTGGAGCAGGGGTGGGACAGCCTTTTGCTAAGATATCCAGCTGCCCGTGTGTGGGAAGGTAGCCAGCGTTAGGACATTGGGATGTAGTACTCTCACACCTTCTAAAGCTTCATGAAAAGGAGAAAACCACAATAAAGGCAATGTGAAAAGTAAGGCACATATGTTAGAGGAGTAACATACCTCCCAACTTTTTGAGATAGGAAAGAGGGGGACTCTGCATAGGCAAAGGACCCCCCTCAGTTATGTGGCCATGAAGAATCAATATGTAAAATATACTTTCTAAACCTAAAAGTGCCTTTTGATTTATCTCTGTGTATCTTCTATACTGGCTTTTGTAAAACAACAGTGTGATAATAAAAAGGTTTAGTGTATACTCTGCCTTTAGTAAATCAACCTCAATGTGTTCACGATTTATCAACGACAGAATTTTAGAAAAACCTCATAACTGTGAAGCATGGTGGTTTACATTTTATGGTCTGGGGTTGCTTTACTGCTTTAAAGTGGCTGTAAACCTAGTTACACCACTTTTACCTATAGGTAAACCTATAAAAAGGCTTACCTGTAGGTACCTTGAATATCTCCTAAACTTGCACAGTTTAGGAGATATTCAGTATATGTGCTGCTGCCGACATCATCGAACAAATGGTCCCCTGGTACTGTTTCTGCAGGAGTCGTGCCGCGACCACTGCCTCCCGAACATGTGCACGGGAGTGACGTTGGCCCACCGAGTACAAAGCGGACATATTCCACCGGAGTTACTTCTGCGTTTGCAGCTATGGTGCTTTGATTGGCCGGAGCAGAGGTTTACAACCTCTTTAAGGCCTGGGAAGCTTGCTGTCGTTGAAACATTTATATCTTCTGCATAATTTCAAAGTGTAGTGTGCTTGATAAGAATGTGAAGCCATCTGTGTGAATTTGAAGGTGAACCGGAAACAAGTCTTTCCACGTGATAATAATCCAAAGCAGCAAATCCATCAAGAAATTAAGAAGGAAAGATTAGAGGGTTGTGGATTGCCTTAGCCAAACTTCTGATTTGATTCCCACTGAAAGTTTGCAAGGAGATTTTGTAAAGACGGGCGCAAGAGGTTAGATTCCACATTCAAAACATTGGCCTTAGCTGACCACTCCCCGTCCACTACCGGTCAATCAGGCACCACATCTCAGTAGCTTTGAACCTGGTGTGAAGGCCACAGCCATATTCTTGGAGTGTGTACAGGAGTTCAGTCGAATGATAGCTCTGGATAATGGAAAATAATTTTATGTGAGTTTTAGACACATTTTCATTTATTTTCCAGAGAGTGGTTCTCTCCGCTGTTTAGAGAGAAGTTGTGTCAACTGGGACCAAAAGTCTATGACACAGAATAATCCCCTTGTATTTAATGAAGTCGAGGTAGCTCTCGGCCCTTATAGGGGTGTCTGTTACCTATGTTGTGAGAGACGAAATCCTGGTACTTCGATATACTGTATACCTATTTTTTACTGTCTTGTTAGTTTTCTTTGTTTTTAATTTTTTCTGGTCCTTTACTTTTGATTTGTTCCTTCACAATGCTGACTAAAATAAAGATTATTCGAGAAAAAAAAAAAAAAAAAAACACGCCTGAAGCCATGTTTTGCAACAGTGCATCAAGCATATGGGCTTTCATTAATTCCATTGGCCAGAATATGAATTTATTCTGGGCATTGGAATGAATAAACAAGCTCTAAATGCGCCTAGTGTTTACATGAGTTTAGACATGGCGGGTTTAGAGTTTATTTAATTTTTTATTTGTCTCTAAATGCTCCTGCTTCTAAATGCCTGTAAACGCCTACATGTGCAAGGACACAGTTGGGGTTATTTACTAAAGGCAAAGCCACTTGGAAGTGCAGTCACAGTAGATCCGAGGGGGACATGCAAGGAAAATAAAAAACAGCATTTGTGCTTGCACATGATTGGATGATAAAATCAGCAGAGCTTCCCCTCATTTCAGATCTTCCCCTCAGATCTACAGCGACTGCACTTCTAAGTGCTTTTTTCCCTTTAGGCCCTGTACACACAAGCAGACATGTCCGATGAAAACGGTCCGCCGACCGTTTTCATCGGACATGTCTGCTGGGAGCTTTTGGTCTGATGTGTGTACACACCATCAGACCAAAATCCCAGCGTACAGAGAACGCGGTGACGTATAAGACACCAACGTTCTCTAACATGCAAGTTCAATGCTTCCACGCATGCGTCAAATCAATTTGACGCATGCGCGGGATTGCGGGACGCTGGTTATACGTCATAAGCAGCGGACATGTCCGATGAGTCGTACTAACCATCGGACATGTCCGACGGACATGTTTCCAGCGGACAAGTTTCTTAGCATGCTAAGAAACTTTTGTCCGCTGGAAACCTGTCCGCTAGGCCCTACACACGGTCGGACATGTCCGCGGAAACTGGTTCGGTCGTGTGTACAAGACCTGAGTAAATCAGCCCCATAGGCTAACATAGAGGAGTGTTTAGAGGCAGACAAAACCAAAAGTCAACACCCTTAAAAGTGGTGTGTTTGGCACCCAGTGTGCATGAGGCCTTATTGTGTTCTTATCCAAGTATGTCACATTTATCTGTAGGTGTTAATAAAGGTCTGCTTGCCTGTTGAAAAAAAAGACAAAAGTCAACAATTTCCATATGGTATTCTTATTTTTTTACATGACTGTACATCTGTTTACATGTAATAGCATAGTGCTTAAGTTAACAGACAAATAAAGCTTGTATTCAGGATGATGATCTGCTTCTTTTTTCAATTAATTCATTTATTTTAAATTATAATTGTACACATTTTTCAGTAACATTTCACACATGATCAGTCTGGGAGTACTAAGCAGATCACATAAAAACAGGTTTCCTTACACAGAGTAAGGAAACAATGCACCATCTAGAAACTGCATTGATACCATTTATTGAGATTGGGGGTTATTTACTAAAGGCAAATCCACTTTGCACTACAAGTGCAAAGTACACTTGGAAGTGCAGTCGCTGTAGATCCGAGGGGGACATGCAAGGAAGATAAAAAACAGCATTTTAGCTTGCACATGATTGCATAATAAAATCAGCAGAGCTTCCCCTCATTTCAGTTCAGATTTACACTTCCAAGTGCACTTTCAGTGCAATTTAAAGTGCACTTTGCACTTGTAGTTTGCACTTGTAGTGCAAAGTGGATTTGCCTTTCGTAAATAACCCCCATTGTGACTTGAAAAGTCAAGGTGTTACCCATAGCAACCAGCTTCCATTATTCTGGCTATACAATGTAAGCAAGTGTTTGGTGCTTGGGGTATCAACCCTGTTTTTTATCTGCTTACAGTCTACACACATCCAGTGCTACTAACCATAGCGAATAGGAGTGTTTTATTAATTATCTAAATGAATAACTTTCATCATCATATTCTAAATCCTCATCGTCATCATCTTCTAATAGTCCATATTTAAACTTTCGATACACTGTCCCATCTTGACCCATGTAAACAATATCTTCATCATCATCATCCTCTTCTTCCTCCTCGCGATCGTGATACTCAATCACGTGATCGCGCTGAAAACTGGAGGTACTTTCTCTGTTGTTCTTGAAAGATTGGAAGGATTTTGTTTGGTCTGGCAGCTTTTCATATCCACTTTTGCTGACAGATAAAGCTTTTGCCCGGGCTCTTCGCCAAAAGAATATGATTGCTCCAGTGCTAAGCACCAGCAGAATAGATGTGGCTAGAAACAAAGCAGTCTTCTTGTGCCCGTTGTTCTCTGTCAGGACTCCGGGAATTAACTTGCATTCCTCTAGAAAAATACAGAAAAGATGGCTTGGTTTATTACAAATAGATAATGGATGGTGTTTCATGCCACTGCAAAGTGTATTATACATCTGTACTTTTCAGCTACACCTTCTTGCATAAAGTATTCACCCATTAACCAAAGTAAATACATTTGTTTTTAAATGATCTCAGAAACCAAAAAACAAAAATGTAATATATTGCAGCGTGCGATCCTTAACCACCTTCCGACTCAAAACAGTACATATACGGCGGCGGGGCAGCGCGTGCAGGCAAAATCACGTACACGTACATGTATGTTATTGTACCTGCCCAGAGAAAGTTGAAAATTTTGAAGAAAAAATATATATTCCACTCACTGTCTTTTTTCATTTACCGTATTTGCCGGCGTATAAGACGACCCCCTAATTTTCCAGCCAAAATGTTGGTTTTGGGATATACTCGCCGTATAAGACTACCCCCTTCCTACTAGTCATGCCTCGCCTCACGGTGCCACCATTACATGCCAGACTGTGCCCCATTACATGCCAGACTGTTCCCTTACCTTATCCTAAGACATGCAGAATTGCGGCCATCCATTTTTTCAAAAGCCGTGATAGGCGGAACACTCAGCTTCCCAGGAGGCACTGTGTTCAGTGTTCGCCTATCACGGAGGCCCTCTCGTCCGAGGACGAGGGGGCCTCTGTGATAGGCAGACACTAAACACAGGACGAGAGAGCCTCCGTGATAGGCGGACACTAAACACAGTGTCTCCTGGGAAGGTGAGTGTTCCGCCTATCACGGAACAGAAGAAGTAGGAGGCGCGGCTTTGAAAAATGTACGGCCGCGATTCTGCATGTCTTAGGATAAGGTAAGGATGTTAGGTTACCGGCGTATAAGACAACCCCCAACTTTTAAGAAGATTTTAAGGGGTTAAAAAGTCGTCTTATACGCCGGAAAATACGGTATATAGCAAAAAAATAAAAAACCCAGTAATGATAAAATACCACCAAAAGAAAGCTCTATTTGTGTGAAAAAAAATATGAAAATTTCATTTGCATACAGTATTGCATGACCGTGCAATTGCCAGCTAACCACTTGACCCTCGAAAGATTTACCCCCCTTCACTTCATGACCAAGCCATTTTTTGCGTGATTACGCAACGTTGTACCCAAATAAATTTGCCGTTTTTCCCCCACAAATAGTTTTTTTGATCACTTCTGCGGTTTTTATTTTTTTTGCGCTATAAACAAAAAATAAAACAATATTTTTTACTTTCTGCTATAAAAACATATACAATAAAAAAAAAATCGCATTTCTTCATAAATTTAATATAATTCTGCTATTTATTTTTGGTAAAAAAAATCCCAATAAGTGTATGCTGATTGGTTTGCGCAAAGGTTATAGGGTCTACAAACTATGGGATATATATTGGAATTTGTATTTAATTCTTTTTATACTAGTAATGACTTATAGCAGGACTGCAATATTGTGGCGGACAATCGCATACTAGCTGACACTTTTGACACTTTGTGGGAACCAGTGACATGAATACAGGGTGGGCCATCAATATGGATCCACCCGGGTGGGCCATTTATATGGATACACCTTAATAAAATCCAACTTTGAATCCAACTTTTGTTTTTGGTGTATCCATAAAAATGGCCCACCCTGTACAGTGATAAGTGCTAAAAATATGCACTGTCACTGTACTAATGACACTGGCTGGGAAGGGGTCAAAAATCTAGGGTGATCAAAGGGTTAAATGTGTGCCTAGCTACTGTTTTTGTGTAAAATGTATGTGCTACTTTTACTAAAGCAAGTGATGAATTTTATTCCATGCTTTGCAGGGACACAAAATCCATCACTTTCCCCCTGTCAGAACTGAGCTCTGCCTTGTTTACATAGAGTTTAATTCTGTGTCCCTGTCTGAAGCTTGGTGAGTGCTGGCAGATATCCATTGCCTGGCACCCGCAGATTGGCTTTTGCTGTAAATAATCACAGCAGAAACGGCCCGCCAGCGGCGCGTTCCCCCCAGACAGAAGTGCAGAATCTCTTATATATACGTGATTCTACGCAGAACAGCCACTCAGCAGTATACAGTGCACATCCGGAAAGTATTCACAGTGCTTCACTTTTTCCACATTTTGTTATGTTACAGCCTTATTCCAAAATAAATTAAATTCATTATTTTCCTCAAAATTCTACAAACAATACCCCATAATGACAACATGTAGACGTTTGTTTGAAATCTTTGCAAATTTATTAAAAATAAAAAACAGAAAAAAATGCCACGTAGATAAGTACCGTATTTATCGGCGTATACCGCACACTTTTTTGCCCTGAAAATCAGGGCAAAATCGTGGGTGCGCGATATACGCCGATACCCGCTTTCCCGCGCCGAGTTTGAACACTGCACCGGCATATACCGAGCGCAGTACACTCGTGTATAGTCGGGCAGGCTCGGCTCCTCTCTCACTCACGTCCTGGACGTACAGGACGTCCAGGACGTGAGCGCAAGAGTAGCCGAGCCTGCCCGACTATACCTGAGTGTACTGCGCTCGGTATATGCCGGCGCAGTGTTCAAATCGGCGCAGGGATCGAGCGGGGAGGACACCACAGAAGGACGCCGGACCCGACGAAGAGGACACCCGAAGCCTCAGACGGACGCCAGACCCGACGAGGCCGCCGATGGACGCCGCGCAAGACACCAAAACTGTAAGTACTAAAATGTTTTTTTTTACAGGAATGCGGGTCCACTTTAGGGATGCGGGCGAAACGCCGGAGCGCGCAATACCCCGATAAATACGGTATTTACAGCCTTTGTTCAATACAGCTTCAAATCTTTTTGAGTATGATGCTACAAGCTTGGCACACCTGTTTTTGGGCAGCTTTTCACATTCTTCTTTGCAGGACCTCTGAAGCTCCATCAGGTTGGATGAGAAGCATTGGTGCACAGCCACAAGTCTGGGCTCTGGTTGGGCCACTCAAGGACATTCACAGAGTTGTTCTGTATTCACTCTTTTGTTTTCTTAGCTGTGTGCTAAGGGTCCTTGTCCTGTGCTCCAGTCTGAGGTTCAGAACGCTCTTGAGCAGCTTTTCATCAAGGATGTCTCTGTACATTGCTGCATTCATCTTTCCTTTGATCTGGACTAGTCTCCCAATTCCTGCCACTGAAAAACTTCCCCACATCATGAAGCTGCCACCACCATGCTTCACTGTAGGGATGTATTAGCCAGGTGATGAGCGGTGCCTGGTTTCCTCCAGACATGACGCTTGCTATTCAGGCCAAATAGTTCAGTCTTTGTTTAATCAGACCAGAGAATTTTATTTCTCATGGTTTGGAGAGTCCTTCAGGTACCTTTTGGAAGACTCCGGGTGGGCTGTTATGTGCCCTTTACAGAGGAGTGGCTTCTGTCTGGTCACTCTATCATAGAGATCTGATTGGGGAAGTGTTGCAGAGATGGTTGTTATTCTGGAGGGTTCTCCTTTCTCCACAAAGAAATGCTGGAGCTCTGTCAGAGTGACGATCTGGTTCTCGGTCACTTCCCTGACTGCTCCCCTGATTGCTCAGTTTGGCCAGGTGACACGCTCTAGGAAGAGTCCTGTGGTTCCAAACTTCTTCTATTTACGGCTGCAGACATTTTTCTGTACCCTTCCTCAGATCTGTGCCTCTGCACAATCCTGTCTTGGAGGTCTACAGCCAATTCCTTGGACTTCATGGCTTGGTTTGTGCTCTGACATGCACTCTTAACTGTGGGACCTTTATATAGACAGGTGTGTACCTTTCTAAATCATGTCCAATCAACTGAATTTACCACAGGTGGACTCCAATCAAGTTGTAGAAACATCTCAAGGATGATCAGTGGAAACACGATGCACCTGAGCTCAATTTTGAGTGTCATGGCAAAGGCTGTGAATACTTATGTACATGTGATCTTTTAATTTTTTCTTATAAATTTGCAAAGATTTCAAACAAACTCCTTTCATGTTGTCATTATGAAGTATTAATTGTAGAATTTTGAGGAAAATAATGAATTTAATCAATTTTGGAATAAGGTTGTAACATAACAAAGGGTGTAAAAAGTAAAGCGTTGTGAATACGTTTTCCGATGCACTCTATCTGCTATGGGGCAGTCGGTCAGTGGGTAAAGTAGTGCAGTGTTGAATAGCAAAAATGATCATGAAGGGGGTAAAACCTTCTGGAGGTCATGTGCCTTAACGTGATTGATGCATTAGTTTTGTTTTTGTTTTAGGCTTTTTGCTCATTAGTTTCACCTGGTCAGTCTGGAGGGAGGGGAGTGTTATGCCCCGTACACTTGATCGGAATTTCCGTTGTGACAAACTCCGACTGATTTTTCAGACGGAATTCTGTTCAAGCTGTCTTGCATACACACTGCCACACCAAATTCCAACCGTCCAAAACGCGGTGACATACAACACTTCGACGAGCCGAGAAAAATTAAGTTCAATGCTTCCGAGCATGCGTCCACTTGATTCTGAGCATGCATGTTTTTTTCTCCGTCGGAGTTCCACACAGACGATCGGAATTTGCGATAGAATTTCTAAGTCCGTCGGAATTTCCGATAGAAAAAATCCGATGGGGCCCACACACGGTCGGAATATCTGATGAAAAAATTCTGTCTGACTTTTTTCATCGGAAATTCCGATCATGTGTACAAGGCATTAGATGTACTAGTAACTAGAAGCTATAGGTACATTAACACACACTGCACTCTTTTTTTTTTTTATGCGATAAAAGTTTTGAATGGATAAATAAAAGCTGATCATTGTAAGCAACCCTGTCAGTGGTACAGTAAATGGTTTGTCTTACTCTTAATTGATAGATTTTCAGGACAGCTTGTTCTTTTGAAAAACAACAGAGTTGTTGGCTCGATCACCAGACAAAAAGAAAGCCTAAAGAAGAAAGCGAATGCAGCCATCATATCTGTACTCCTTGCTGCACAGGCTAGTTATAGGTTAGGGTGGAAGTGGGGAATTGGTGTGAGAATGCACTGGATACTTTCATCTGCCATTGTGCCCTTGCTGGGTGTCCCGTGCATCCTTGAAACTTTAACCACTTGCTGACCGCTGCATGCCGATATACGTCAGCTCAATGGCAGCGGTGGGCAAATGGGCGTACAGGTACGCCCCCTTTATTTTGCCGACGAACTCGATGTTCGCCGGCGGCCCGCAATCGTGACACGGAGAGACAGAATGGGGAGATGCCCATGTAAACAAGGCATTTCCCTGTTCTGCCTAGTGACATGGCAGGGATCTACGTGAGCAGTGAATTCTGTCATGTCAGTGATAGCCCATCCCCCCTATAGTCAGAATCACTCCCTAGGACACATTTAACCCCTTGATTGCCCCTAGTGTTTAACCCCTTCCCTGCCAGTGTCATTTACACAGTAATCAGTGCATTTTTATAGCACTGATCGCTGTATAATAAATGACAAGGGTCCCAAAATAGTGTCAAAAGTGTCTGATATGTCCGCCGCAATATCGCAGTCACAATATCGCTGATCGCCACTATTACTAGTAATAAAAAAATACTTATATAAATGCCATAAATCTATCCCCTATTTTGTAGATGCTATAACTTTTGTGCAAACTAATCAACATACGCTTATTGCGATTTTTTTTCCCAATAATATGTAGAAGAATACATATCGGCCTAAACTGAGGAATTTATATATATATATATATATATATATATATATATATATATATATATATATATATATATATATTTTTTTTTTTTTTTTTTTTTTGGGGATATTTTTTATAGCAAAAAGTCAAAAATATAGTTTTCTTTTTTCCAAAGTTGTCTCTCTTTTTTTGTTTATAGCGCAAAAAATTCAAACCGCAGAGGTGATTAAATACAAACCAAAAGAAAGCTCTATTTGTGGGGAAAAAAGGACATCAATTTTGTTTGGGTGCAACGTCGTACGACCGCGCAATTGTCGGTTAAAGTGACGCAGTGCCGTATCGCAAAAAGTGCTCTGGTCAGGAAGAGGTTAAATTCTTCCGGGGGTAAAGCGGTTAAAGCGGAGTTCCGGCCATAATTTCACTTTTTAAATATAAATACCCCTGTAATACACAATCTTAATGTATTCTAGTAAAGTTAGTCTGTACACTAAGGTCCGTTTTGTTAGGTTGTTACAGCATTTAGACACTTTATAAAATAGAAATTGACTGGGGCCATCTTAAGTGTGGGCATCATGAAGCCAGACTGTATGACTTCCTGGATTTCAGCCTTGCAAATCTCGCACATGCTCAGTGCTGCACAAGCAGTGTCAGATCAGGTTTTAGCACCTGTGCTGTCCAAGTCACATGATTCTTTGAGACTGGGGAATGCACAGACTCCTAGAAAGTTACACCCACTACATTCCCAGGAGTCTGTGCGGTGTAGGTTAGGAAGCATTAAGCACCTAGGTGCAGGAAGTGGGAAGATTAACTATTCTGCCTAGCAACAACACTTTGAAGGCATCTAAAAAAAAAAAAAAAAATTGTAAAGGACTAATGACATTTTTTTAAAACTACTGATGTAATGTTATATTTATGGGTGGAACTCCACTTTAAAGAGGGGTGGGCACCCTCCAGGCATAGCTGCCCTTAACCTATCCACTGCTATATGCTCTCCAATTTGGAAGACTCTCAAAATTATAGAATTAGGAACACATGACAATGGGGTACCTTGATAGTGTGTGACTAAACCCCTTGGGCTGGATTCACGTAGAGCGGCGCATATTTCTGCCGGCGTAGCGCATCTCATATGCGCTACGCCGACGTAACACAGAGAGGCAAGAACAGTATTCACAAAGCACTCGCTCCCCAACATTGCGCCGGCGTAACGTAAACTCGTTGGCGTAAGCCGGCCTAAATCAAAGTAGTTAGAAGTGGACGTGATACATTTAAATGAACCGTGACCCCATGCAAATGAATGGCCGAACGAACGGCGCATGCGCGCACATGCTCAGAATCACGTTGAATATACTCCCTAAGATACGACGGCTCAATGCCTACGACATGAACGTAACCTACGCCAGCGTAAATATGCGCCCAAGATACGCTGGCATAGAAAAGTTACGTCGGTCGGGGGAAGCCTATTTTCAGGCGTATCTAGTTCTATGGGCACGGCGCATAGATACGACGGCGCACATTGACACTTACGCAGGGTATCTGTAGATACATCGGCGTAAGTGTTACGTGATTCCAGGCCCTTGTTTTTAACATGAACTGTTAGACAGGGTCAATTTGGTTTTGTTTCAGGCTATCTGGTAAGTAAGCTAGGAATTTTTGTTTGTTTTTGATGTGCGTTGTTCTTCCATGTGCTCCTTGCTGCAAAGGCTAGTTATAAGTTGGGGTGGTTGCCATTTGTTTGTACAGTCAGTGAACTGGTGTGGGGACGCACTGGATAACTTCAGATGCCATTGTGCCCTTGCTGCATGTCCTATGCATCCCTGTACTTTTAAGAAGCTATGGGCTCCCTCCAGGCAAGCCTGCCCATAATCCATCCTCTGCTATGTGTGCTCCAATTTGGGAGACTCTCAAAATTATAAATCTCCTCCAGTGTGACTAAACCCAATTTTTTTTAATATGCAGTGCAACTAAACGTGAAATTTTAGACAGGATCGATTTGTTTGTGTTGCAGGCTAGCTGGTAAGTGGGCTAGGAATTCTTGTTTGTTTTTCATGTGTATTGCCCTTTCATGTGCTCCTTGCTGCAAAGGTCAGCTATAGGTTGGAGTGGTTGCCATTTGTTTGTACAGTTGGGGAATTGGTGTGGTGATACACTGGATGCTTTCAGCTGCCATTGTGCCCTCGTTGAGTGTCCCCTGCATCCTTATAACTTTAAGGAGGGGTGGGCTAAGCTTCCTCCAGGCAAACATTTGGGAGACTCTCAGAATTATAGAGTTAGGTCCACAGTACAATGAGGTGCCTTGATGTGACCACTGCGGCTTACACACGTTTGCAATTGTGTTTGTGTATGAATAAACTTCTTGTTTTTAACACAAACTGCTGGGAAGGGTTTTTTTTTTATTGCAGGCTAGCTGGTAAGTGAGCTGGGAATTTTTGTTTGTTTTTGACCTGTCAGCAAGTCAACTGATCCATAAGCTGCAGTAGTAGCAACTGTCCCCAATGGTTCAGCAGGAATCATAATAGAAGCATCAGCTTGGTGGAAAATCATCTTTCAGAGAGATAGATATTCATCAAGCACCACAGCAGGAAGCTAAATTCTCTCAGTAAAGAAAAGAGGTGCATCAACTAAGGACACTAGCAAAAGCTAGTAGGAATATTTCACTGTGGCCTTCTATTCTGCCAGTGTCCAATCAGGTAGCTGTATATAAGCCAGTTGATCCTAGATGCGCCCTTGGAGATTCCGAGTAGAAGTGGGAGCAAATACCCATCAATACTAGAGAAGTATTAAGTATGATTAAAGCGGTGGTTCACCCTAATAAAACATTTTTTTTTTCATTGCATTAAATTAGGCATAGTAGCGCGAGCTACAGTATGCCTGTATTGATTTTTTTAGCCCCGTACTCACTGTGCAATCGTATAGATAAGATTCCGACTCCCCGCGGGGAATTGGCGTTCCTATCAAGAGGGAGGATGATTGACGGCCGGCTATGGCACGTCACGCTTCTCCGGAAATAGCCGAAATAACACTTGGCGCTTCACGGCGCCTGCGCATAGTCTGTGCGCAGGCGCCGTATAGTGCCGTGAAGAGCCGAGACCTGTTCCGGCTATCTTCGGGGAGCGTGACGTGCCATAGCCGGCCGTCAATCATCCTCCCTCTTGATAGGAACGCCCATTCCCCGCGGGGAGTCGGAATCTTATCTATACGATTGCACAGTGAGTACGGGGCTAAAAAAAATCAATACAGGCATACTGTAGCTCGCGCTACTATGCCTAATTTAATGCTAAAATGTTGTTAGTGTGGGTGAACCACTGCTTTAAGCACCACCATACATGCGTCAGCTGCTTCTCCCTGTTTTCTGTAACATGAAGTAACTACTAATAAAGATGCCTTCAATGGAGTGCGGCCTTCCAGGATTTTTTTTTCCTTCCTTACCAATCAATACTAGTTACCCGCATCCACCCCCCCCCCCAAAAAAAAGGACATGCCAAATTAGGTAGAGGAGGGGGAGGAGTACTTAAAGCAGAAGTTCCCCTTTTGGGTGAAGCGCCACTTTAAGGACAATACCCACCATCTAAATGGCTTCCTATGAGCGAAAACTACATATTACTAGGTACTGACTACTACTATTTTTAAATATATTATAAATATTTGATATTATTCTTACCTGGTACTTCACTACAGTCACAGCATTCACCGAAGCCTTCTGGCTTAGAGTGGCAGCAATGCACACACCTTCCTTCATTCACATATAGTGAAAAGCTTGCTGGGCACACAGTACAGTTCAGTAGTCCAGGTCCCTTACACTCTATACAGCTTTCATGGCATTGTTCACACGGTACATCTGGTCCCTTTAAAAGGCAGATTAAAATTCAATTTTTTAATATATAATTTTGATGTTACATTAATATGTGACATTCTGTTAAAACGTGGAGTCTGCATACATGGGTGAATGCAACCTTGCAGAAATGTAGCTGTATATCTCTAAAATTTGCATACCTGTGCACTCTTGTATTCTCCAGCAAAACACTCAGAGCGACAAATTCCCCCTTGCAGCTCGTAACTTGTCACACATGATGTGCACAATAGGGCACCTGAACCTGGATAAAAAAAAAACAAAAAAAAAAATGTTAATATTTAGTCATAAGAAGCTTTAGACTCCTTTCACATTAGTGTGTCTCCAAAGTCGCACAATTTCCAGTGTGACTATGGATTGCGACTTTGACTTTACACTCAATCAAAAGTCGCATGAAAGTAATGCAGGCACCTTTAAAAAGTCACTTTGAATGGGTGCCATTGAAAAGAATGGGGTGCGACTTGTCATGCGACTTTGATGTCCAAAGCCGCATTACAAATTGCACAGGTTTCGAATGGAGCCTTAAGGTGTGTAGGCATCAGCTGTGTCTGCTGATGGGGAACAGCATTTATTGGTCATGGTGTGTCATTGGACTGTATCAAGGTAGAGCCTGGTATCTGTAAAATAAAGGTTGTACGATTTGAATAGGACCTCATATAATTTGCCAGTGATACAAAGATATTTCTTGTGGAGTAGTCTGGACAATTAGTACTTGAAAACAGTTGCATTGAGGGAATATTATTCCTGATTTGTTATGATCTGAGCCTGAGCATGCAAAGGGTTACATTGCATTAGGTGGAAAAAACTTAACATGTTATATCTGCCCATGTATGGCCAAGTTTAAAGTGTAGCCTGATGACTACCCTGCTCATTCACTGAACCCTATGAGCAGCAGTCATGTAGTGTGTTCTTGTTTGTGCATGCTTTAGTAAGCACAGTGTAAAGCGCTAGAACAAGAACTATTCACGGTCTTTGAATTCCATAAAACATGTGGTCTCAACTTGATTTAGGTAGAGCTAGAGTGGACTCTTAATGGTCATCTAGTCATGCCTTACTGATACTTTTTAGCTATGGGCAGCACAGTGGCTTAATGGTTAGCAGTGGTGTCACTAGGGGGGGTGCAGGCCGCACCCGGGTGACCCCTGCCAGAGGGGTGACACCTGTGGGCAGCGGCACTGATAAGACTGCCCCCTACACTAATCTGCGTCTCTCGCCGAGTCGCCGGCTGTCTCCCTGTCTCGCGCAGAGGAGTGGAGCAGACCGAAGCCACCTCTGCTCCTCTCTGTTTATATCTACACAGGAGGCGGGAGCCAGAGGGACACACACCACTGTGCATATCCTGCGCTGTTCTGAGATCTGTACATTGTAATGTAATGTAGATGGACAAAAGAGGGGGACAGTCACCAGGAAGGGGGGCAATTTAAAAAATGATGGAGTAATGGGGGGGGGGGGGGGGGGGGTTAAGAGGACATGTGCTTGGGGGCACTATGGGAGGGGAGAGGGGGAACACTAGAAAAAGTCGAGAGGGGGTCTGCACTGAGGGGAGGGTCTATACTGATGTAGGGGGACTGCTCTGAAGGGGGTATATACTGATGGAGGGGGGTCTGTACTGAGGGGGATCTATACTGATAGAGGGGGGTCTATACTCATAAAGGGGGTCTACACTGAGGGGGGTCTATACTGATGAGGGGTCTGCACTGAGGTAGGTCTATACTGATAGAGGGGTTCTTACCTTAGAAGGGGTATATACTCATAGAGGGGGTCTGTACTGAGGGTGGGTCTGTACTGATGGAGGGGGGTCTATACTCATAGAGGGGATGTGTACTGAAGGGGGTGTATACTTATAGAGGGGGTCTGCACTTAGGGGGGTCTATACTGATGGAGGGGGGTCTTTACTAAGGGGGGAATATACCGATAGAGAGCGTCTGTACTGAGGGTGGGTCTATACTGATGGAGGGGGGTCAATACTCATAGAGGGGATCTGTACTGAAGGGGGTGTATACTTATAGAGGGGGTCTATACTGATGGAGGGGGGTCTATACTAATGGAGGGGGGTCTATACTGATAGAGGGGGTCTTTACTAAGGGGGGGGGGTATACATCTGACACTAAGTGACACTTTTTTGGGACCAGGGACACCAATACAGTGATCAGTGTTAAAAATAATGCCCTGTCACTGCATAAATGACACTGGCAAGGAAGGGGTTAACATCAGGGCGATCAGAGGGTTATGTGTGCTCCTAGGGAGTGCTTTCAAAAATGTGGGGGGAACGATGACATTGGAGGAAAACAGAGATCCATGTTTCTGCTGTGAGAGCAGGTCGCCGTCGGCACGCTCCAGACCTTGTGCACAAAATCACATACAGGTACGTGATTTTTCTCAGCCAGGCCACCCTGCCGCAGTGTATATGCGGTATGCGGTCCCGAAGCGGTTAAAAGTAAACCCAGCAGCTTCCGTTCCCTGCCCAGTGCTGCTGTGCCTTCAGTTTAGGATTGTCCCGCCTCCTGCTCTCCGCTCTCTGAAAGGTAGGAGAGTGAAGGGAGGAAAATATATGGAACTGTGAAGGATGGGAAGCGAGGTAATGGGGGTAGTGCTGTGTGGAGGGGTCTGGTAAAGGGGGCAATACTGTGTGGGGGATATATGAAGGGGGCAATACTGTGTGGGGTGATATGTGAAGGGGGCAATACTGTGTGGGGATATGTAAAGGGTGAAATACTGTGTGGGGTGATATGTGAAGGGGGCAATACTGTGTGGGGGGATATGTTAAGGGGCAATATTGTGTGGGGGGATATGTGAAGGATGCAATACTTTGTGGGGGGATATGTGAAGGGGGGCAATGCTTGGTGGGGGTGGTATGTGAAGGGGGGCAATACTTTGTGGGGGGATATGTGAAGGGGGGCAATACGGTGTGGGGGATATGTAAAGGGGGCAGTACTGTGTGGGGGGATATGTTAAGGGGCAATACTGTGTGGGGGATATGTGAAGGATGCAATACTTTGTGGGGGGGATATGTGAAGAGGGCAATGCTTTGTGGGGGGGGGGTATGTGAAGGGGGGCAATACTTTGTGGGGGGATATGTGAAGGGGGGCAATACGGTTTGGGGGATATGTGAAGGGGGGAAATACTGTGTGGGGTGATATGTGAAGGGTAGCAGTGCTGTGGTGGGGAAAATGTGAAGGGGGACAAGCAGCTGCGCACAAAATGAGGTGCTGCACAGAAAACGTGTAGGGGTACCATTGGCTCTTAAACGCACTGAAATTCAGGGTGCAATTTCCAGCACATGGAAATTGCATGGTACAAATGCACCATGCAGTTTCCATGCGACTGCATTTTTAAAAAGGTGCCAGGACCTATTCTCAGCAGAAAACGCAGGCACAGCAGCCCATTCAAATGAATGGACTGTTGTGCCTGCACACCTGGGCTGTGATGTAAAGAATCTGAGTCATCGCACAAAAATGCGATTCGGACCTCGGCGGGAAGAAATTTTTACTAATCGGACCTCCATGAATTTTAATTCAATACCCCTGTTCTAGAAAGTACAGTGTGAATGTGCTTTCTTGTACCGATCATTTCTGCATTTGAGCAGTTTAGCAAGAACTTCTTACCACTACAAGTCTTGCAGGTTGGGTGGCACCTTTCACAAACTTTTTGGGCATGGTCTTCATAGTAGTATTCAGGACACGAGCTATGACATTGTTTGCTAGTTCTCATCAGGAAAAAATTATCGAAGCAGGCATCGCAGTCATTTGAATTTGGTCCCTGACATTCCTTGCAGACTCTGTTACATCTCTCACATGAGGCAGTGGTGTTATCGGCATAATATCTGAGGGCCAAAAGGTAAAGATAAATTCAACATTAGCTAAAAGAAACATTTAGGGATATACATGTATGAATAATTTGCTGATTAGTTTGCCTGAAAAAAGCAGCTAGATACATTCATACATACATACAGGGGCGGACTGGCAACTCATAGGGCCCCCGGGCAATAGAAGATTATGGGGCCCCCGGGCATACAGATGGCCACCACGCCAGGAGGCAGTGCAGAGGAGGGGCAGCTAAAATCTCGAGATTTTCACATCAAAAGCATGTCGGTATCAGACATATCAGGGACAGATGTAAAAAAAACACATATTTTTACATACTGTCCCTGGTTTTACTGAGCCTGGCAGCCCTGATGGGGCCCCCCGGGCAGTGCCCGAGTTCTTGAATGGTCAGTCCGCCCCTGCATACATACTGTAATGTATACACTTGGTATTTCAAATCACCCTAAAATCTCAGAGGTCACACATCCCTACCTGGTATGCTGAAATTATATGTTCACCTCCCCATATCTGCCAAAAATCCCAGCATGGCATCTGTGCCCTGCAGTGATCCTTTGCCTGTAGCAGCAGAAGTACAAACGTTTAGCATCACTCAGATTATCAGTGTGGCATGAAGTTAACTGAGCTTCCAAGCCTTAAATATTCCTGAAGGTAGAGGGGACAGGCAGTCATACTGAGCTACAGTCCTTGTAGCTACCCTTGGAGTCTAGCCCTCAAAGCACAGACACCAAATGTCCAGAGACAGCTCTCACATTCAGTGAAAGGGGATCATTCTCAAGCCCAGATTCATAAGGAAGTCTCTTTCAGCAGATGTATTTCAGGCTGTCAGCCAGGCACACACTGGGGCCTAAAAGGAACCCATTTACAGTAGCACAGGCTGTCTCCCAGGGGCAGAGGCCCCAGAAGAAGAAGCTTTCCCAAACATTTAGCTTCTCCACAGCCACCTTCTGGGCGTTCCCTCCTAGGGATTGGCTGGGGTCAGATAATTATTCATAGCCAAAAGATTGATCCAATTCTATTTCTGGAAGCTTTTTCCAGAGGCAGGCAGGAGCAGTTAACCACCAGGTTTACTGATCAAACCTGAAAAATATATTGCTGTTCCACTGAGTACCGCAGAGCTAAAAACAAAATATATTCAGCCTGGGGCAGGACACTACACAACAAAAGAGGACTTAACTTACTGAAGTATAGATCTGACTGGTCATGGGAGTGTTGCTTAGAGGAAGGAACTATAATTTGTGCTCTTTTGACCATTCGGGTCATTTGGGCTGCGTCACATTAGCTACTTTGCAGCATAAATTTGTATCAGCTACAGATGCCTGTTATTATTTTATATGTCAAATTATTTAATAGTTACAGTTTTGTTTCAGTAGCTAGCTACACTACCTATTTATGTATCTACCAATAATTGTGTATTGATCAGAAGCTGCACTGAATATCGAGAGTAGCTACTGAAGATGGTGACTATGCAGCTATCTTCCATCCTGCAAAAGGTCATACACTTAAAGTGGAGTTCCACCCATAAATATAACATTACATCAGTAGTTTTAAAAAAATGTAATTAATCCTTTACGAAAACATTTTTTTTTTTAGATGCCTTCAAAGTGTTGTTGCTAGGCAGAATAGTTAATATTCCCACTTCCTGCACCTAGGTGCTTAATGCTTCCTAACCTACACCGCACAGACTCCTGGGAATGTAGTGGGTGTAACTTTCCAGGAGTCTGTGCACTCCCCAGTCTCAAAGAATCATGTGACTTGGTAAGCATAGGTGCTGAAACCTGATCGGACACTGCTTGTGCAGCACTGAGCATGTGCAAAATGTGCAAGGCTGAAATCCAGGAAGTCATACAGTCTGGCTTCATGATGCCCACACTTAAGATGGCCCCCGTCAATTTCTATTTTATAAAGTCTCTAAATGCTGTAACAACCTAACAAAACGGACCTTAGTTTACAGACTAACTTTACTAGAATACATTAAGCTTGTGTATTACAGGGGTATTTATATTTAAAAAGTGAAATTGTGTCCGGAACTCCGCTTTAAGCAACAATAGAAAACAACCAAAACACAACCAACAAAAAAACAAAGGTGAACAATTTTGTATCTGCTTAGGTCCATGTCTCATGGACATTTTCTGTCATTGGTGACACCTTACCTAAAATTCAACTTACATGATCCTATCTACTTTTTGCTGCCCAAACCAGTAAGACGTCATCCATCACTGCACTTTGTTACAAATTGTGCGATATCCAGTAGGGATATTGGAAGCTAAATTTCAGCAATTCTTCTCTATTTTCTTTGTGACATGAACTTATTAATTAGGGAAGCTCAGCCCAAAAGGAGCTTACAGTCTTATGCCAAGTACACTCGGTCGGAATTTCCGACAACAAATATTCGATGTGAGCTTTTGGTTGGATATTCCGACCGTGTGTAGGCTCCATTGGACATTTGCTGTCGGAATTTCCGACAACAAATGTTTGAGAGCGGGTTCTCATTTTTTCCGACAACAAAAGTTATTTTTGGAAATTCAGATTGTATGCAATTCCGAAGGAACAAAAATCCTACGCATGCTCGGAATCAATTCAACGCATGCTCGGAAATCATTGAACTTCATTTTTCTCGGCTCGTCGTAGTGTTGTACGTGACCGCGTTTTTGACGTTCGGAATTTCCAACAACATTTGTGGGACCATGTGTATGCAAGACAAGTTTGAGCCAACAATTCGTCGGGAAAAAATCCACGGTTTTGTTGTCAGAATGTCCGATCGTGTGTACGCGGCATTACAGTACTTCTACTGGTCTTCTGTATCTGTGAGACCTTGACAAGACACAGTCCAAAACTACAGTACACATGCCCCAAATCCCAGGATTTCTAGCGCCAAGGCTGAAGCTGCATTTAGCCGCTGGTTTCAAGCACCAATTTGTAGTCTGAGTGGTTGTTTTACAGACTTACTTTCTCAGCATTCTTCTCTCAACATAGAAATGTTTGTGGGGTTTTTTAGGACCGTTGAGCCACATTCTCTCATCTGTGTTTGCAGATGGCTGGCAGAGAATTCTGTTTGGACAGCTTACGAGAAGGAATTGTAGAATCTCTTCCTTGTCCACCTACTCCATTTACTAATTTCACTGTTTTTACATATTCTTTAAAGCCATGTTACGCTGGGCAAACCTTGTAGTTACCAAAAAAGACAGGAAAAGCAGACTGGCTGAAAGTAATTGAAAACACGCAGTTTTCCTTTCCAGACTAGACTATTACATGTTTTCATAACCAAAAAATTGTCAACATGACTCACCATGGGGATTTAAGGTATGAATCGTGGGAATACAGTAATTAGAGAATGAAAAAGTGCCTGCTGTATACTTCCTAATTTCTTATCAACCAGCTGCCATCAATTTTGGTATAAATCCCAAAAAAACACATGATTTTGTGTGTTGAGGCGCTAGCTATTAAAGGGGTTGTAAAGGTTTGTCTTTTATTTTCGAAATTGGTTCCTTTAAGCTAGTGCATTGTTGGTTCACTTTCCCTTCTAAATGTTTTTGTTTCTGAATTTCTCACTTCCTGTTTCTCCTCAGTAAGCTTTCCACCATCATCCGAGCGGTGGAAAGTCATTTAGAACAGCTTACTGAACACCTTACTGAGGAACAGGAAGTGAGAAATTCAGACAAAGAAAAAAAACATTTAGAAGGGAAGTCGAAGGAAAAGGTAAGTGAACCAACAATGCACTAGCTTAAAGGGACCTATTTCGAAAATAAAAAACAAACCTTTACAACCCCTTTAAAGTGTACACCATAAATCTGATACATAAATCCACATAAGTGAATCAAAATAAAACAATTCAGTGCTGTCGAAAAATGTCCTGTAATCAATTACAGGAATAACAGTACTTTATACAATTTCTTAATGTCACCATGTGTTCATTTGTGATCCATACTCTTCTTACTTGAAAGTGCTCCTTTTTACAAATGTGCACCACCATTAGATAGCTTTGGGCCACCAGGACCCTCTCAGCTTATATGGAATTCCTTTATATTGGTATGGGCTCAGCATACATCCAGTTTCACCAGCAAGGATACCCAGATAACTTTTGGCCACCAGGATCCTCACAGCTTTTATGAAATTATTTTCTGTTGATATGGGCTCAGCAAACATCCAATGTCACCAGCAGGGATATTCCAAAATGAACAAACAATACCAAATAATTGTGCAGTACGTATATTAAAAACTTTTAGCTAGATTCACATAGAGTTAGGTCGGCGTTTCAGTAGATACGCCAACCTAACTCGGAATCTGCGCTGACCTAAGTTTAAGTGTATTCTCAAAAAGATATACACTTAAACCTATCTAAGATACGACAGCTTGCGCCGTCCTATCTTAGGGTGCAATATTTAGGCTGGCCGCTAGGTGGCGCTTCCACGTGAATAGGGATTTACGTCATTTACGTCCACGTTGAAATCAATAGGACTGTGCAGCGTACTTAGCCGCAATGCACACTGGGAAATGTAGGCGGACGGCGCATGCGTATGCGCATTTACGCTACGCCACCGTAAGTTAGGAGGCAAGTACTTTGAGAATACAGTACTTGCCTCTCTGACTTAAGGCGGCGTAGCGTAAATACGATACGCTACGCCGCCTTAAAGTTGCGCGGGGCTACCTGAATCTAGCTATTTTTCCATAAAAACATAAGCCAGAAAACTTACATTTCCTTGTGCCATGTAGTGGCACCCACTGTAAATCGCTTGGTTTGTTTAAAATCCTCACTGCTCGTATCTTTGGGCTTCGGATGTGACGAAACGGGAAATACCACTGCTACAAGGACCTCAATGCATTTCACCAGAAGGCATCATCAGGAAGTCGTGTTTTTTTTTTGTTTTTTTGTTGATTTTTTGTGGATTTATGGATTTATGGTGTATTTATGGTGTACACTTTAATAGCTAGCACCTCAACACACAAAATCATCAAGGGAATATTTAAAAATGTAAAACTGGGTTAGCAGCATAATGTTAATCTTGTAGGTCTAGGTGAAAATGCCATTACTTTGGACATCACAGCATTATGATATACAAGGGCGTTCAAGTCAAACCGGGACTTTTGAGTTTAAATAGTAGTGGAAACTGCATTTATTTTTTTGACATACTCCTCTTCTACATTTATACATTTATCCCAGCATTTAACTAATACCTGGAAAGCTTGGTCATAGAAAGATTTGTCAGTAAGCCTGAACCATCCTAGAGCAAAATACTGCAAAGTCTACGTCAGCTCCGGACTGGTTGCAATAATTAACTGTTAATATTTGGATTTGTATGAAAACAACCCCTGCTATCTTATGCGTAAAGGGAATTGTTGTATTTTTATCATGGGTTAATCTAACAATCTCAAATATTCCTCAATGAAATAATTTGCACTGTTTGTAAAATAACTGAATTTGCAGGAGAAATGACTCATAGCGCTACATCCGACATCTGAGCCAATATGAGCATATTTTGTAATACTTCCAAGAATTCTTTTTTTTCATGACAGAGCACAGGGTCATCTTGTGCCGAAGCTGTGGAAATAATTCGAATTTTCAGGGTCTGTTTATCAAACTTCAGCTGCAATGGAAAAGTTGTGCCAAGTTCACTAAATGTAAATTCAGCATGGCCTTCAGTGCCAACGCCCCCCCCCCCCCCCCCCCCCCCACACACACAGCTGTGTTCCCTTCAGTGCCATAAACCCCTTCCCCCCACAGCTTTGCCCCCTTCAGTGCCATCAAACCCCCCAAACTGTGTCCCCTTCAGTGCCATAACCCCCAACTGTGTCCCCTTCAGTGCCATAACCCCCAACTGTGTCCCCTTCAGTGCCATAACCTTCCACAACTGTGTGCCCTTCAGTGCCATAACCTTCCACAACTGTGTCACCTTCAGTGCCATAACTTTCCACAACTGTGTCCCCTTCAGAGCCATCTCCCACAACACAAATGTGTCCCCTTCAGAACAATCAACTTCACACCTCCCCAACAACTGTGTCCCCAACATAGCCAATATATCCTCAAGCCACACATTTGTTTCTTCCCCATCAGTCTCTCTGTACTTTACCGCTATGCACTGTGCTTCAAGTGCAGATCTTCTGCATCGCCCCATCTTGTCTCCTGCCCTGTTGTTACACAGGCATGCTGTATGAAAAATTACACTGATGTAAACAGCGGGTGGGAGCCAGAAGATGCAGTCGGTCTGCACTGAAATACCTCATTGGTTGAGGCCGAGCATCGGGATCAATTGAGGTCCAGTGCTGGGAGTGGTTGCAAGACCTGTGCTGCATACTGCCTGGGGTGAGTATGCTTAATAGGTTTTGAGAGCCGACAATGCTTTGGCAGAGAGACTGTCCCAGTGGCGAGTCTGATGACTCTAGCTGCGGGACCATTAAAACATCCTAGCGGGCCGGATATGGCCTGTGGGTCATACTTTGGAGACCTCTGATCTGGAGGGCACTGTCAAAGTCTGGGAGAAATAATGTATTGTCATTATACGAAAAACAAAGGTGCAATCAGCGCAAATATATAGATCAAAATAAGTGTATATAAATAATTTCAAGTGAAACAGACCCCCGGGGTTCAGATCACCAGTAATGCCAGCTGAACACAACAGGATAATCACAAAATCCAGGGAGATACAAAACATATAGAAAAAAGTGCAGCGCAAAACTTATGTTATGGATATAGTGACAAAAATATATGCATAAATGTAAATATTATTAATAGTCCAAAAAGGAACCAAATCCAGAAGTGCCTGATGTAGAAGAATCTTCACCACGTGATAGCACACCAAACTAAAAGTGATCCCTCCACCGCTAGAAATGGGTACTCTCACCTTCGCAAGTGGACCACTGAATTAACAGATGGTCAATTAGGCAGGTGTCACAATATAAAGTAGATAGTGCAGCGCTAGAGGAAAAGTCCAAATAAAGATCATCCAGGTGATTCTCTTATAAGTGACTGACAATATGAGGCATGCAGGTGATATAGCGTGGGTTAACAGGAGACCTCCACCAATAGTAACAATGGCCGCTCACCTCACTGATAATAAAAAAATCGCTTTCCCATAAGGGTCAATCCCAGGCATGTAACAGCATAATCCAAGCAGGAAAGGAATACATCTCAGGTAATATCAGCATGGATGGCAGATCTCAAGTAATATCAACATGGATAGCAGCCATGGAATTCGATGTAAGAAAAACAAAACATAGTGTTTCTACGCAATAACCAATATAACATTTAATAGTGAAAATACACTTACATAAAAAGCACTATATCCAGTGCTAGGAATCAAATGCAAACAAAAACGCACACAGCATGGTCCGATAGATGGCAGCGGGTGACGTCACGTACTTCCCTACCGAACGTTGCGTCCCAAGGGCGGGACTTCTTCAGCGGATGTAGGGGAGAGGAAACGTGCACCCAGTTATATACATGTATGTTGCTATGGAAAGTAAGTAGCTACAATGCAGCATATGGACCAAAAAGGTCTCTAGCTACAGGGCAGTGTGTGGGACAAAAAGCTCACTGGCTACGGATCAGCATGCAGGACAAAAAGCACCGCAAAAAAACAGAAAGCAAATCACTTACTGCGGCGATCATACCTATTCAAATCTGTCAGCAGAAATATGCAAGGGGAGAGTGAATATTACTTAAAAGCCCCGGAATACATATGTTTAGCAACGACAAAGAAAAAATATAAAAATATATAAATAAATAAATAAATATATAAATATACGAAAGTCCCATTTAGACAAAATGGAAGATGAAAAAACAGGGCTGCATAATCATGCAGACCAGTACAACACATGAGGTCAACCGCTGCAACCATCGGACAAGTAAAAACATAACATTAAAACAATATAAATACAAATATTAATTATGTTATAAAAATATTTTGTTTAAAAAATATATGTATCTGAAAACGCATGTCAACGATCGGATAAAAACAATTGACATCAAAGTCCACATTAAAACAATGTAAATACAAATATTAATTATGGACAATGTTATAAAAATATTTTCTTAAAAAAATATATGTATCTGAAAACGCATGTCAACGATCGGATAAAAACAATTGACATCAAAGTCCACATTAAAACAATGTAAATACAAATATTAATTATGGACAATGTTATAAAAATATTTTCTTAAAAAAATATATGTATCTGAAAACGCATGTCAACGATCGGATATAAAACAATTAACATCAAAGTCCACATTTAACCCGTCAGGACAAAGAACATGGGTCTCATGAATCCAATAAGATTCTTTCTTGCTCAATTGTCGGATAAAATTACCCCCCCTCCAATGACGATTAACCTTTTCAATTCCCCAAAAACGCAATCCTTTTGGATTTCTATGATGGAAATCCCTAAAATGGCGGGATACATTGTGTGTGGTTTTCCCTTGTTTGATGTTATTGACATGTTCGGCTAAACGTACATGTAGGGGTCTGGAGGTTCTGCCTATGTATTGCAGGCCGCAATCACATTCCAACATATAGACAACACCTACGGTGTCACAAGTGATGAGCTGTTTAATATCATATTCTTTATCAGTGGCAGATGCCACAAATTTTTTCCTCTTTTTAATGTTCACTTTGGAATGTTTGCATGGAACACAACGTCCACACGCATAGAAACCTCCCAGGAATTTGAACATTCTATTATCTGAAATGACCGGGGGATCGAGCACACTAGGTGCTAATCGATCCCTAAGAGTGGGAGCTTTCTTGTATACAAATTGGGGTTTTGCTGGTAATGCAGGTCCCAATATTTTGTCCTGTTTCAAGATAGACCAATTTTTTGAGATAATCCGTTCAAATTTTTTATGTTGGACATTATAGTCCAAGATCATTCTAAAATTGTGTTTATCATTGGGGGGAAGGCTGACATTAGCCACACGATCGGAGACTAAAACAGTTCTATCTAATTGCTGAACCTGTCCAATTTCCCTCTCAAGGTGGTCTTGGTTGTACCCTTTTTGCACAAATCTATCAGCCAAAACACGAGATTGGTCAACAAAGTCAGACTCAGTGGTGCAATTACGGCGTAATCTAATAAATTGCCCTTTGGGGATATTACATAACCAAGATTTGTGATGGCAACTTCCCAATGGTATGTATGCATTCCGGTCTGTAGGTTTGAAATAATTGGTGAGTTTAAAATGGTCCGTATTTTTGACTATGGTCAAATCTAAAAAGACAATTTTTTCATAGTCAATGGTCCATGTGAGTGTAATATTTTTGTTGTTATTATTGAGACCACTGATGAAGGTATCCAATGAGGACCTCTCACCATTCCAAATGATGATGAGGTCATCGATATAACGACGGTAACAGACCAACTCAGGGGGGCGATGTTGGAAAATCGCCTCTTCCTCCCAGTGGGCCATAAAAATATTGGCCACACTGGGAGCAAAACGAGCGCCCATGGCAACTCCCCTTGTCTGCAGCAAATAGTCTCCATTATACCAGAAATAATTTCTGGATAAGCAGAAATCCAAACAGCCCAAAAGGAATTCTTGGTGTCTCCCTGATAGTGTTGATGTGGAAAGGGCCCATTCAACAGACGCCATAGCGTCTGTCACAGGTGTCACAATAACCAGGAAAACCAGGCTGATGAATCAGATCCTCATAAGGCAACCAGAAATCATGGATAGGTACATGGAAAAAGATATCACAGAACTAAGTGCTCTCTGTAAAACTCAGTAAATTTTATTCACAGGCTTAAAAGGTCAGGCTACTCATGGATGGCAGATGAGCGACGTAGTAACAGGCTCCTAAACCCCCGGACGCGTTGCGTTGTTCAACTTTCTCCCCGCCCCGCTGAGGAAGTTGAACAACGCAACGCGTCCGGGGTTTAGGAGCCTGTTACTACATCGCTCATCTGCCATCCATGATACACAGACGATTGTACTTCTGACATGCAGCTATTTGTCTGGCCAAATGTGAGTAGCCTGACCTTTTAAGCCTGTGAATAAAATTTACAGAGTTTTACAGAGAGCACTTAGTTCTGTGATATCTTTTTCCATGTACCTATCCATGATTTCTGGTTGCCTTATGAGGATCTGATTCATCAGCCTGGTTTTCCTGGTTATTGTGACACCTGCCTAATTGACCATCTGTTAATTCAGTGGTCCACTTGCGAAGGTGAGAGTACCCATTTCTAGCGGTGGAGGGATTACTTTTAGTTTGGTGTGCTATCACGTGGTGAAGATTCTTCTACATCAGGCACTTCTGGATTCGGTTCCTTTTTGGACTATTAATAATATATACATTTATGCATATATTTTTGTCACTATATCCAATGTATTGTCATTGCCAACCTCCTTCTAAAGAATATAGTTGCCTCTTTGGCTTTAATACTTTTTGAGTCATCCACAAAAAGCATGCAGTTTAGAAAATCAAAGTGACATTAGAACTGATCTGAATACTTTTTCCAGTTCTGTACATCCTAGAGTATTAAATATATTGGAGTAGCCAGTGAACAAGCATTTTCAAAGGGGGGCTCAGCCCCTGAAAAGACTTGGAAGTGCTGCTCTGGCATAGTGGGCCTTTGCATGGCAACAAAAATAGATGCCATGGGCCACTTCCAGGAAGAGAAGAGGGGATATGCCTGCCTCCTCTGTCAACAAGGATCATCTTCAAAAAACACTGCATGATCTGTTTAAAACTAGAGGAAAAAAAGGACAAACGTGGGGTTATTGCCCTTCGTAGCCAATCAGAATGTTTACATTTTTCTATAAAATTAAGTGTGAAACATTTTCCTTCTTATTTTTTCCCCAGTTTTAATAAATAGGTACCATTATGTCTGATAGAATTAGAGAATTTTACAGCATACAAGTATATGAATCCAGTGTCTACATGATCTTTATCACCAAATATCTACAGATACCTTTGGAGCGCAATGCCAGCTATTTATAGGCAGATCTTTCTC